>NW_027198476.1:0-43877 GCF_038502225.1 Cherax quadricarinatus | reverse complement strand
CCTAGTGGCATTAAGAAACAGAGGAGAGAAGCAACCCCAGAGAAGCAATTGGTACCTGAGGTGTTGCTGGAAGGGGATTCCCCTTCCAAACTGTAAACAATCCAATCTCCTCCTCCTCCAGTCTCCCATACACTAAGAAGAATCTCCAATAAAGGTAAGTGTTATGCTGTTAATGTTTCATTCATCATTTCCCATTGTATTGTTTATGTACTACATGTATATTTCATGTAAAAAATTTTTTTGTTTTAACCCTTTGACTGTTTCAGGCCCCTCTCTGAAACTGTCATTCTATGTCGCCAAATATTCGAAAAAAAAAATTATTTTTTCTTATGAAAATGTTAGGAATATTTTTACTAGTGTTTTAAGCCTAAAAAAATTTTTTTGCCATCAGTACTTACCGAGATATAGAGCCGCAAAGTTTGCAGAAATTGACGTGCGTACGGCAACAGCGGCGACTGCCGCCCACCCGGTATTCTTTTATTTACTCTAATTCAAAGGTTTCTTGCATTTTTCAATATTTTTCTTTTCCAGGTAACTTATGTGGCCTGTGAGACCAATGTAAGGTGCATTGTTCAAATATACACTCATTATTTACAACACAATAACAGAACAAACTTTATCACTATTAGTTTGTGCATACACTTTGTTTACACAAACAAACAATACAAAACAATGTTTATTACTATTGTTCCATAATATATATACATATGTACAGTCACTAACCACGTTCCTAGAACTGCTGCAGCTTGTGAAACTCTTTGAAACATGGGTATATGCAGAGGGGCACTTCACACTCCTCACACATAAAACGAGTGTCTCTGCGTGTTTGTGGGCGTTTTGTGGTATGCATACATACATAACACCTCTTCTGAGCATTTTACTTGGCAGTAGTAGGAGGCAGTTGTATGGGGTAGTGATCACCAGGCCTCATACGAGATGACGTCTGTGGGCGCTGGTCTATTGCAGGAGTTGCTCCTTGGTACTTTGCAATTATTTGTCTGATTACTGACAGGCAAAATTCACCATATTTTGGTGTTTTGTTGGTCTTCAACTTGTATATGTTATAAGCATTTAGCATAGAGATATCAACAAGATGGAAAAAAAGTTTGATATACTACTTATAACTCTTGCATACACAGTCTGCAAACCCAATCTGCATGTCACATTTGTCCACTAAGCGCATATTGAGGTTGTAGTCCATGACGGCTGCAGGCTTTAGAATGGGTTCATTGGTCTCTCTGTTGTCCCTGCCACTGGGTACCATTTCGTTTGTGTGAACTGATGTCAACAATGTGACATCACGTTTGTCATGCCACCGAAATGCCATGATGTCATTGGCAGCAAAGGCTTGCACCTCACCTCTGCGAGTGCCAGCGTCGAACCTTGGCATATGTTTGCGATTACCACGCACTGTACCACACACATCTGTCAAGTTCACTCGCAAGAAATCACTGAGTAAGGGGCTTGTGTACCAGTTATCAGTAAATAACATATGCCCCTTACCAAGATATGGTTCCATCATTGTTCGAACCACATCACCAGAGATACCCAATAACTTCATGGTATCTCTCAAAGTATTACTGCCAGTGTACACAATAATATCTAAAACAAGACCACTTCTGCAATCACACAGTACAAATAGCTTTATACCAAAGCGTTTCCTCTTGCTTGGTATATATTGCTTGAATGAGAGTCTTCCTTTGAATAAAATCAAGGACTCATCAATAACAAGCTTCCTGAAGGGATAAAAATACATGCAGCACTTTTGTTTCAGGTACATAAACACATTTCTTATCTTATATAACCTGTCGCTTCTGTCAGGCCTGGTTTTGTCTGAAAAGTGTAACATACGTAACAGTATCAGGAAACGATTGACACGTATAATGTCACTAAAACCTGGAGTTGAAATCAGGCGATCTGTTGTCCAGTATGTGGTGACAGTGTGCTTATACACATGTGGCAAAAGCATTATTGTGGCAAAAAACAGGTACATCTCTGCCATAGTTGTCTCTTTCCACTTGTGTAGCCGTGATTTTGGTGAGAGAATTGTATTTGCCATGGTGTAATCAAAGTATGTATTTGTTTCCCTGACAATGATGTCCATCAGGGGTTCATCGAAAAATAACTCAAAGCAGTCCAGTTCACTGGCATTGTTCCCAAGTGGACAAGATGGCTTTATTCCACTTTGTGTTTCATCAAAGTTATGGGGACTGGGAACAAACTCGTCACCGTCCTGCCAATCCCAGATGCGGTCTGCTGGTGGGGTCTGGATATTGTACTGTGGTTGTGGCTGTGCAGGTTGTGGTTGTGCAGGTTGTGGCAGTGTGGGGTAGGGTGAGGCTGGTTGTTCTGCTGAGTCAGCTGCGTGGGTAGTAGCGTGGCCCGGTGATGGTGCCACATGGGCCGTGCCACCCTCACTATCACCACCACTGCCTCCTCCCTCACTGTCACCATCCATACCCATCGTTACAATATCGTCATCTTCACTATCAGGTCGTGGTGTAGGGCCATGGGATGTGCTCCCAGAGTTTCTCCTTCCCCTTGGAACAACATATGAAACACTACCAGACCGCATACTACGTCGTACATACTGGCGCTTCACTGGGGAATATTCACTCTCACTGTCACTAGAACTGCTTTCAATGACCTTGAAATCACTATCACTATCACTGCTATCATCAGGGTGTTGTACACGACCAAATAGTTTCCTCTTTCGTCCTGGTACAGGCGAACGTGAACGTGAACAAGCCGGCACAGCACCAGAGGTCGAAGGTTGTGGGTCATCTGGGTTTTCGTCACTATTTACGTTATCCTGGGCACTTTTTTCGGTAACACTCGCTTGAAAACCCTTGAATTCACTGTCACTGACATTTTCATCGCTGTTAGAGCTATCACTTGGGAACAAAAGACCCCCAATCCGCCGAGGAGTGAGGAACTTCTTACCGAGAGGCATGGTGAAAATGGACTGACAACATGGCGTTCCCACAATGCACCGCTGGGTCCCAGATTTTTTTCACAGGGTGCACACCGACCACTGAGACCCATTCTCTCCCGTGTAGGCCTACCAGGCCTTTGGCGCTCGATTTGAAGCCGCTAGAATTTGTGCATATAAATACGTCAGAAACATTGGCTCGTAAGACGTATTTATACGTCGGAAACAGTCAAAGGGTTAATACTTCTGGGTGTCAGGAATGGATTAATTGTATTTACATTATTTCTTATGGGGAAAATTGATTCGCAAATCGTAAATTTCATTTATAGTAGCTCCTCCAGGAACGGATTAATTACGAAAAACGAGGGACCACTGTATATTTTTAAATGTACAGTGGACTCTCAGTTAATTCCTTTAATCCGTTCCAGAGAGCTAGCCTTTAACTGATTTAGCCTTTAACCGAATTAATTTTTCCCATAAGAATTAATGGAAATCCAATTAATCCGTTCCAGACACCCAAAAGTATTAAACAAAATAATTTTTTTACATGAAATATACATTTCCCTACACAGAAAACAATGATACATGAAGAATAAAATAATAATAACATCACACTTACCTTTATTGTGGACTTGTTGACGAGTGATGAGATGGGAGGAGGGCAGAGGATGAAGGTGTTCTATTGTTTGGAAGGAGAATCCCCTTCCATAAAGACTTCAAGTAACAAGTCCTTTTCTGGCTTGTGTCCTGGGAGTGCCTTTTCCTCCTGAGTAACGTAGGTCCTGTTTGGAATTTTCTTCCTAAACAGGCCTGTTTTGTCACAGTTGAACACTAGTTGGGGTTTTAATTTTTCAGCCTCTATGTACCCCTTAACCCTTTCAGGGTCCGTCCCGTAGATCTACGGCTTTACGTTCAGGGTCCAAACCGTAGATCTACGTCATGAGCTCAGCTCACTCTGATAAACTGTGAGTGGTACATTTGGGCCTAGATATGAGAGAATACATCTGTGGTATGTGTGCACCACATAAAACAGATCCTGCAGCACACTGTGTATAATGAGAGAAAAAACTGAAATCATGATTTTTCGATTAAAACAGCAACTTTGCAGTGTTTTTTCGTATGTTTTTTATAGTTGTATTTGTGATTTCTTGGTCTCATTTGATAGAATGGAAGACATATTACAGAAATAGAGATGATTTTGATTGGTTTTAGCACTGGAAATGGCTTGAAACTGAGCTCAAAGTAGCAGAAATGTTAAATTTTTGCCGATATTCAAGAGTAAACAAACGACCTCACATGTCTAATACACGCCAGCTGGTGGGTCTAATATACATTCACAAATATGGTGATGATATTTATACAATTATTACAGTATTGCATAACAGTAAATCTTCTATTTTTTGGTGTGAATAAAAAATCAAAATGGAATTTATTTGTAAAGCCTCAAAACATAACTAATGAACAGAGGAAATGTTAGTTTAGTTTCAGGAATACCTACATTGTTTATTCTGGACCCTATTTTGAAATTGGAATATTTTGAACTTTGTGTTAAATTGGCCAAATTAACAATTTCCGATCGCTTTAATTTGTAGTTGAAACGGTTGACTTGGCGATTTCTTGTGCTCAATCGATAGAATAGAAGTAATACTAGTGAAATAGCTAAGAATTTGGTTGACTGGAATAATGCAATTGGCCTAAAATGGGAGTCAAAGTCGGCAAAATCGCCGATTCGTAAATATCGCTGACACACCAAAATTCGCAAGAGCATAATTTCGTCAATTTTCCATCAAATTTCGTACTTTTTGTTTTATTACCTTCACAAAAAGATTCTCTACCATTTCATAAGAAAAAATAAAAAAATTTTTTTGAAAATTCTTGGACACTGGGGCACCACTTCAGATTTGGGCCTTGGACCCTGAAGGGGTTAAAGTCCTGCACATATTTTTCAGCCGCTTTTTTTTGTCAGAACTGGCAGCCTCACCATGCCTTATCATACCATACCACCATCACAGTTGCTACCACCCTCTACCACCACCACTACAACCCTCTACCACCACCACTACTACAACCCTCTACCACCATCACTACAACCCACTACCACCATCACTACCACCCTCTACCACCATCACAATTGCTACAACCCTCTACCACCACCACTACAACCCTCTACCACCATCACAACCACTACCACCACTTTCGTATTTTTCTACAAACTTTTTCTTAAATTATATGTTTTTCTCACATTCTTTACCATAGGGCTGGCACTAGAAGCTTTCTTGGGTCCCATGGTGGCTTATTTAGCAGTTACAAACACCAAAAACAATGGAATAATACAAAATATATCGCATGTACGCGCGGAATCGTCCTCACTGAATTTGTAAACAATGGTGCACTGGCTGGTACATGGAGTGAGTGGCCAGGCCCACTCAGGGCGCCGTGCCGACACGTTTGGGACGAAAGCTCCTAACCAAGTTTTTAGGTGTTATCCGAGCCAATTTTTTTACGCCAAAGTGAGGCATTATCCGATGCAGGCGTTAACTGAGGGTCCACTGTATACATGTATACAGTAGTGTACTGTATACTGTAATAAACAAAATAGAGGAAGTCAGCTCTAATACTCATAGGTTTGTGTACTGATTGGAGAGCTGGTCATAAGTCCGAGCAGTCGGTGAACGAGTAAGTCACTAAGTGAGTAGAGGCTGTACAGTGGAACCTCAAAAATCGAACTGCTCCCAACACAACCAATTATGTAAGTGTATTTTTGTAAGTGCTTTTATAAGTGTATTTTTAAGGGTCTGAAATGGACTAATCTAATTTACATTATTCCTGATGGGAATAAATTCATTCGGTAAAGGCACTCGAACAGACTTCTGGACCGAAGAAAGTTCGATATTTGAGGTTCCACTTTATAATAATTTACAGGCTAATTTTAATTTGTAATTAGTAAATAACAGTCTAACCAAAACTGGGATACAGTATTTTGGGGTGTCGTCAGTGTTATAGCTGCCACCATGGTTGTGCCTCATTACCTGTGTATATTTGCTCACCTAACCTCCACTTGCATAATATTTCCACAAAGCAATAACATGCATTATATTTTACTGTAAATATAAATACAGTGGATCCCCGCATAACGATATTAATCCGTGCATGAGAGCTCATTGTTATGCAAAATTATCGTTATGCGGATGAATTTTCCCCATAAGAAATAATGGAAATCAAATTAATCCGTGCAAGACACCCCAAAGTATGAAAAAAAATATTTTTACCACATGAAATATTAATTTTAATACACACAAACTGAAAAAGGCATGCACAATTACATGACACTTACCTTTATTGAAGATCTGGTGATGATTGATGGGATGGGAGGAGGAGAGAGTCTTAATGTTTAAAAGGGGAATCCCCTTCCATTAAGACTTGAGGTGTCAAATCCTTTTCTGGGGTTACTTCCCTTCTTCTTTTAATGCCACTAGGACCAGCTTCAGAGTCACTGGACTTCTGTCGCACAACATATATGTCCATAGTGGCCTGTACCTCTCGTTCCTTTATGACTTCCCTAAAGTGTTTCACAACACTGTCAGTGTAATAGTCACCAGCACGGCTTGCAATAGCTGTGTGAGGGTGATTTTCATCCATAAAGGTTTGCACTTTCAGCCACATTGCACAGATTTCCTTAATCTTTGTAGTAGGCAACTTCTTCAATTTCTTTCTCCCCTCCTCCGAACCAGTTTCCTCAGGTCTGGCCTCTTGCTGTTGAAGTTGATCTATCAGCTCATCAGTGGTTAGTTCTTCATTGTCCTCCTCCACCAACTCTTCCACATCATCCCCACTAACCTCCAACCCCAAGGACTTCCCCAATGCCACAATTGATTCCTCAACTGGCATACTCCTCTCAGGGTTAGCCTCAAATCCTTCAAAATCCCTTTTGTCTACACATTCTGGCCACAGTTTCTTCCAAGCAGAGTTCAAGGTCCTCTTAGTCACTCCCTCCCAAGCCTTACCTATAAGGTTTACACAATTGAGGATATTAAAGTGATCTCTCCAAAACTCTCTTAGTCAGTTGAGTTTCTGAGGTCACTACAAAGCACCTTTCAAACAGAGCTTTTGTGTACAGTTTTTTGAAGTTTGCAATAACCTGCTGGTCCATGGGCTGCAGGAGAGGAGTGGTATTAGGAGGCAAAAACTTCACCTTAATGAACTTCATGTCTCCATAAAGTCGCTCTGCCACGTCTGTAGGATGACCAGGGGCATTGTCTAACACCAGGAGGCACTTAAGGTCTAATTTCTTTTCAGTTAGGTAATCTTTCACATTGGGGGCAAATGCATGGTGTAACCAGTCATAGAAAAAGTCCCTAGTGACCCATGCCTTACTGTTTGCCCTCCACAGCACACACAAATTAGCCTTGAGGATATTCTTTTGTCTGAACGCTCTGGGAGTTTCTGAGTGATACACTAATAAAGGCTTCACTTTGCAATCACCAGTAGCATTGGAACACATCAACAGAGTAAGCCTGTCTTTCATAGGCTTATGTCCTGGGAGTGCCTTTTCCTCCTGAGTAATGTAGGTCCTGCTTGGCATTTTCTTCCAAAACAGGCCTGTTTCATCACAATTAAACACTTGTTCAGGTTTCAGTCCTTCACTTTCTATGTACTCCTTGAATTCCTGCACATATCTTTCAGCTGCTTTGTGGTCCGAACTGGCAGCCTCACCATGCCTTATCACACTATGTATGCCACTACGCTTCTTAAATCTCTCAAACCAACCTTTGCTGGCCTTAAATTCACTCACATCATC
This sequence comes from Cherax quadricarinatus, assembly GCF_038502225.1. Lineage (NCBI taxonomy): Eukaryota > Metazoa > Arthropoda > Malacostraca > Decapoda > Parastacidae > Cherax > Cherax quadricarinatus. Next base: position 36,147 of record NW_027198476.1, on the reverse strand, counting down.
ACTAGTTGCAGGCATTTTTTTAATTAAATCCTCATGCAACTTCCTAGCCTTTTCACTTATGATCACTTGAGAGATGCTATCTCCTGCTACCTGTTTTTCATTTATCCACACCAATAAGAGTCTCTCAACATCTTCCATCATTTGCGATCTCTGTTTCGAAAACACAGTTGAACCTTTGGCAAGAACAGCTTCCTTGATTGCCTTTTTGTTGCCCACAATAGTAGCGATGGTTGACTGGGGTTTATTATACAACCTGGCCAGCTCGGAGACACGCACTCCACTTTCATACTTATCAATGATCTCTTTCTTCATCTCTATAGTAATTCTCACCCTTATTCCTGTAGGGTTGGCACTAGAAGCTTTCTTGGGGCCCATGGTCACTTATTTTGCAGATAAAATCACCAAAAACACTGTAATAATACGAAATATTCCGATTGTATGCTTGGATGTTACCGCGGAGGCTGGCTGGTAAACAATGCCACCGGCGGAACATGTGAGGCTGGCTAAGGCCGCACATTAGACGCGTCTCGGACGAACAGCGTTGAGCGGGTTTTTTAGCGGTATGCGAGGCAAAATCTTAGCGATAAAACGTATCGGTATGCGGATTTAACGTTATGTAAGGCCAACGGTATGCTGGGGTCCACTGTACTGTGTTTGGATATACCACCTACATAGGGAAGTTACAAAGATTGGTGGATGAATTTGGGAGAGTATGTAAAAGAAGGAAATTAAAAGTGTACATAGGAAAGACCAAGGTGATGAGAGTAACAAAATACAGTGGGCCCCCGGTTAACGATATTTTTTCATTCCAGAAGTATGTTCAGGTGCCAGTACTGACCGAATTTGTTCCCATATGGAATATTGTGAAGTAGATTAGTCCATTTCATACCCCCAAATATACACGTACAAACGCACTTACATAAATACACTTACATAATTGGTCGCATTGGGAGGTGATCGTTAAGTGGGGGTCCACTGTATATAGGCAGTGAAAGATTGGATATTAGAGTGGACAGAGGGAGTATAAAGGAAGTAACTGTATTCAAATACTGTATTTGGGAGCAGACTTGACACAGATAGGTCTATGAATTATGAGGTGAACCACAGGATAGGTATGGGGAAAGAGATGGGTGGTACATTAAGGCATCTGTGGAGACAGATTTATCTTTGGAGGCTAAAAGAGGGAATTTACCAGAGTACAGAAGGGCCCTGCATATACGGCACCCTCTTTTCGGTGTTTCACATTTTCAGTGGCTTTCAGTTGAGCCATTGTTCATTATATTCAGTGCTTTTACCACTTTTCAGCCTTTTTGTACAATAGTTGCGTAAGGAAAGGGCAACCGGCACCATATTTTAAGGTAAGTATTGTAAGTACTATGCATATATTTTACTCTATTCTTTTTTATGCACTTAATACAAAGAAGCCCCACTTTGTAGTTCTTCATTTTACAACATTTCACTAATTCAGTGTTTTTTCAATTATGAATACCCATTCTTCATTTATTCATACTTCCTACAATAATTGTATTCACCACTCACTATAAGCTAAGGACAAAAATTTTTTAAGGTAAATAATGTGTGTACTGTATATGTATTTTTTAGGCCTAGCTATAATGCTCACTTAATATATGATAGTGTAAACATGTTACAGGTCTCCCTCCACTATGCTTGTGGTAGTTATATTTTCTAGGGGACTTGGTTTATAGAGTATTTTTGCTTAATTTTTTATGACAAAGGAACTCTTAAGTGATAATTATTCATTTCTGTAAAAAGTAGATGTGCAGTTCATTACTGTTAGTGAATAGTCATTAATTACTTATTTATATTAGTGTGCAGTATTCTATTACAGCATTGATTAAAGGTGACTATAATTCAGAGGGCTGAGGAGGGGTTGCTGAGATGGTTTGAGCATGTGGAGAGGATGGATTGTGATAAGATGATGAAGAGGGTGCATAAATCTGGGGTGGAAGGAAGGAGGGATAGTAGTCATCCCAAGAGCAGTTGGAGGGAAGGTGTAAAAGAGGCTTTGAGTTTTAGGGGTTTGGGAATCCAGCAGGCTTGTATAAATGCATTAGGAGTGAATGGAGACAAGTGGTTTTTAGTGGGTATACTGTTGGGGAGTGAGAAACTTAATATTTGTGAAAGGATTCAGGGAAACCAGTTAGTTGGATTTGAGTCCTAGAGGTGGAAGGGGCAATGCCTGCAATATGGAGGATGGGTGTGGATGTTGCAGTTAGAGGGTAATCTGAATTGTGATGTCAGCACACTTCTGGCAAGATAATGATTGATTGATTGATGGCTAATTCATTTCCTTCTCTGGCTCACCCAGAGGTGACCAGAGACATTTATTTGGTAATTGTAGACATTTATTTGGTAATTGCTTTTACAGGTATCATGGTGAGATATAACCTGAGTGATGACCTTCGAGATAATAAAACATCTAGTAAGGAGCCTTATTTGAATGAAGTGACTGACCAGAAGATTCTTAAAGCTGTGTTCAAGGATAAAAAGCTAAACAAGTTGTGGGTTAAGGCAGAAAGTTCTGGATTTACAGGTAATGGTTGAAAGATTTTGCAAGACTGCAGTTATGTTCTGCATTATCACATCTTTTCACAAGTTAAACTAGATACAAAGGTGTACTGCTGACTATTGAAGAAAAGACAGGCGCACAGCAAGCTTTTGTTATGAAAGTGTTTTACAGAGTTTGCAGTTGTCTTTTCTTCAGGGAGATTAAAAATTGTGTTTCAACAAGTTTTTTAATTTGCTTTAAGAATTATCAGTAAACCTTTAGGCTGTATGCTAACATTTATTAGGTGCTTGCACTGTTTCTAGAATTAAAGTTGTATAAATTTATACTAATTTTGAATATTTATATCAAAATAAATTTGCTTTCACAGAATTTTAAAAGTTAATTTCACATTTAAAAAAAAAATGTTCTCAATATGGTATTATTGTGAAGTTGTCAGGCACTAAATATGTAGAAAATTAAATGAGAAATGTAGTGGTTGCCTCAGGATGTCTGCAAAACACCTCATTGTTTTTAACCCCTATACATACATTGTAGGTAGTAGGTTGGTAGACAGCAACCGCCCAGGGAGGTACTACTGTCCTGCCAAGTGAGTGTAAAACGAAAGCCTGTAATTGTTTTACATGATGGTAGGATTGCTGGTGTCCTTTTTTCTGTCTCATGACCATGCAAGATTTCAGGTACGTCTTGCTACTTCTATTTACACTTGGGTCACACTACATACATGTACAAGCATATATATACATACCCCTCTGGGTTTTCTTCTATTTTCTTTCTAGTTCTTGTTCATGTTTATTTCCTCTTATCTCCATGGGGAAGTGGAACAGAATTCTTCCTCCGTAAGCCATGCGTGTTGTAAGAGGCGACTAAAATGCCGGGAGCAAGGGGCTAGTAACCTCTTCTCCTGTATATATTACTAAATTTGAAAGGAGAAGTTTCCATTTTTTCTTTTGGGCCACCCCGCCTCGGTGGGATACGGCCAGTGCGTTGAAAGAAAGAAGACATACTTTGACCATCATACTAGTACGCAGGTACCAAGATGTGTCTTAAGTGCTAGCATGCATAATTTTTCACACCTTCATTCATGCCATCTACCAAAATTTTTGACCTCGGGTCAACTGTTTGAGTCTCTATCAATCTCTTCATGCCTCTGAAAAAAATTCTAAGACCAGTTGGGTCTGTGCAGTGCATCATGGGTAAGTCTAGCTAGCATAAGTCAGTAATGAAAACTACCAATTGTTCCACCACCAGCTTCCTTACCAGCAAACAGGTGGGAAACTGGTAGGAAGATGCCTTATTGATTTCATATTTATTTCAGTTTCATGATACTAACAGTTTAATTCAGCCAAAAAGTACACTGTGTAAATACTTTCATCATTCAATACTTTCACCATCACTCATGCATAATCACTGTCTTTGCAAGGCACTCAGACACGACAGTTTAAAAGTCTCTCCTAACTGCCAATATCTCAAACTTCTCCTTTAAAGTGCAGGCATTGTACTTCTCACTTTCAGGACTCGAGTCCGGCTAACAATTATTGAAACAGTCGTTACATAAAATTTCCTTTTAAATATATGTTAGACAGTGGTCTTGATGGTATACAGGTGGTAGGGACATAGTAATCACTTCGTTAATATTTATTATTATTATTATCACACTGGCCGATTCCCACCAAGGCAGGGTGGCCCGAAAAAGAAAAACTTTCACCATCATTCACTCCATCACTGTCTTGCCAGAAGGGTGCTTTACACTACAGTTTTTAAACTGCAACATTAACACCCCCTCCTTCAGAGTGCAGGCACTGTACTTCCCATCTCCAGGACTCAAGTCCAGCCTGCCGGTTTCCCTGAACCCCTTCATAATTGTTACTTTGCTCACACTCCAACAGCACGTCAAGTATTAAAAACCATTTGTCTCCATTCACTCCTATCAAACACGCTCACGCATGCCTGCTGGAAGTCCAAGCCCCTCGCACACAAAACCTCCTTTACCCCCTCTCTCCAACCTTTCCTAGGCCGACCCCTACCCCGCCTTCCTTCCACTACAGACTGATACACTCTTGAAGTCATTCTGTTTCGCTCCATTCTCTCTACATGTCCGAACCACCTCAACAACCCTTCCTCAGCCCTCTGGACAACAGTTTTGGTAATCCCGCACCTCCTCCTAACTTCCAAACTATGAATTCTCTGCATTATATTCACACCACACATTGCCCTCAGACATGACATCTCCACTGCCTCCAGCCTTCTCCTCGCTGCAACATTCATCACCCATGCCTCACACCCATATAAGAGCGTTGGTAAAACTATACTCTCATACATTCCCCTCTTTGCCTCCAAGGACAAAGTTCTTTGTCTCCACAGACTCCTAAGTGCATCACTCACTCTTTTCCCCTCATCAATTCTATGATTCACCTCATCTTTCATAGACCCATCCGCTGACACGTCCACTCCCAAATATCTGAATACATTCACCTCCTCCATACTCTCTCCCTCCAATCTGATATTCAATCTTTCATCACCTAATCTTTTTGTTATCCTCATAACCTTACTCTTTCCTGTATTCACCTTTAATTTTCTTCTTTTGCACACCCTACCAAATTCATCCACCAATCTCTGCAACTTCTCTTCAGAATCTCCCAAGAGCACAGTGTCATCAGCAAAGAGCAGCTGTGACAACTCCCACTTTGTGTGTGATTCTTTATCTTTTAACTCCACGCCTCTTGCCAAGACCCTCGCATTTACTTCTCTTACAACCCCATCTATAAATATATTAAACAACCACGGTGACATCACACATCCTTGTCTAAGGCCTACTTTTACTGGGAAAAAATTTCCCTCTTTCCTACATACTCTAACTTGAGCCTCACTATCCTCGTAAAAACTCTTCACTGCTTTCAGTAACCTACCTCCTACACCATACACTTGCAACATCTGCCACATTGCCCCCCTATCCACCCTGTCATACGCCTTTTCCAAATCCATAAATGCCACAAAGACCTCTTTAGCCTTATCTAAATACTGTTCACTTATATGTTTCACTGTAAACACCTGGTCCACACACCCCCTACCTTTCCTAAAGCCTCCTTGTTCATCTGCTATCCTATTCTCCGTCTTACTCTTAATTCTTTCAATAATAACTCTACTATACACTTTACCAGGTATACTCAGCAGACTTATCCCCTTATAATTTTTGCACTCTCTTTTATCCCCTTTGCCTTTATACAAAGGAACTATGCATGCTCTCTGCCAATCCCTAGGTACCTTACCCTCTTCCATACATTTATTAAATAATTGCACCAACCACTCCAAAACTATATCCCCACCTGCTTTTAACATTTCTATCTTTATCCCATCAATTCCGGCTGCCTTACCCCCTTTCATTTTACCTACTGCCTCACGAACTTCCCCCACACTCACAACTGGCTCTTCCTCACTCCTACAAGATGTTATTCCTCCTTGTCCTATATACAAAATCACAGCTTCCCTATTTTCATCAACATTTAACAATTCCTCAAAATATTCCCTCCATCTTCCCAATACCTCTAACTCTCCATTTAATAACTCTCCTCTCCTATTTTTAACTGACAAATCCATTTGTTCTCTAGGCTTTCTTAACTTGTTAATCTCACTCCAAAACTTTTTCTTATTTTCAACAAAATTTGTTGATAACATCTCACCCACTCTCTCATTTGCTCTCTTTTTACATTGCTTCACCACTCTCTTAACCTCTCTCTTTTTCTCCATATACTCTTCCCTCCTTGCATCACTTCTACTTTCTAAAAACTTCTCATATGTTAACTTTTTCTCCCTTACCACTCTCTTTACATCATCATTCCACCAATCGCTTCTCTTCCCTCCCGCACCCACTTTCCTGTAACCACAAACTTCTGCTGAACACTCTAACACTACATTTTTAAACCTACCCCATACCTCTTCGACCCCATTGCCTATGCTCTCATTAGCCCATCTATCCTCCAATAGCTGTTTATATCTTACCCTAACTGCCTCCTCTTTTAGTTTATAAACCTTCACCTCTCTCTTCCCTGATACTTCTATTCTCCTTGTATCCCATCTACCTTTTACTCTCAGTGTAGCTACAACTAGAAAGTGATCTGATATATCTGTGGCCCCTCTATAAACATGTACATCTTGAAGTCTACTCAACAGTCTTTTATCTACCAATACATAATTCAACAAACTACTGTCATTTCGTCCTACATCATATCTTGTATACTTATTTATCATCTTTTTCTTAAAATATGTATTACCTATAACTAAACCCCTTTCTATACAAAGTTCAATCAAAGGGCTCCCATTATCATTTACACCTGGCACCCCAAACTTACCTACCACACCCTCTCTAAAAGTTTCTCCTACTTTAGCATTCAGGTCCCCTACTACAATTACTCTCTCACTTGGTTCAAAGGCCCCTATACATTCACTTAACATCTCCCAAAATCTCTCTCCTCTGCATTCCTCTCTTCTCCAGGTGCATATACGCTTATTATGACCCACTTCTCGCATCCAACCTTTACTTTAATCCACATAATTCTTGAATTTACACATTCATATTCTCTTTTCTCCTTCCATAACTGATCATTCAACATTATTGCTACCCCTTCCTTTGCTCTAACTCTCTCAGATACTCCAGATTTAATCCCATTTATTTCCCCCCACTGAAACTCCCCTACCCCCTTCAGCTTTGTTTCGCTTAGGGCCAGGACATCCAACTTCTTTTCATTCATAACATCAGCAATCATCTGTTTCTTGTCATCCGCACTACATCCACATCGTTAATATAACTCAAGATATTCCATCAAACCTAAATATAACAACATAGGATAGCCAGATAGTCAGTATGATTTATATATTTCCATATTTTTAAGACTGTTATATATCGAAAGAATTGTAATATCATAAGTATTTCTTGGGTATTGTGTTAAAAGACCAAAGCAGTAAAATGAAAATTGTACCAATTTATACTGTATATTCCAAGTGAAACAGTACTAGGCTATACATTTTTCCTTGTGTGAAGTACAGTACTAAAACACCTTGAAACACATCTGGTATATAAGAAACTAGTTTATATAGCGTTACACATGGAAAACAATAAAAAAAAGTGGAAACAAATAATTTGGCATTAATAAAATGGCTGGTAGGAATGTCATGACTGACAATGTCAGATTGTTTTGTCACTGTTGTTGGTGTTGGCACAGCTTGTGTATGGCCAGCAGTAACAGCCTGGTTGATCAGACCCTGATCCACCATGAGGCCTGGTCTCAGACTGGGCTGCGGGGGCATTAACCCCCGAAACCCTCTCCAAGTAAACAGCTGGTGCTGCTGTTGGTGCTGCCACAGCTGATGTCACAACTGGTGTTGGTGCTGCATGTATTTTTCAAATACCAGTGAAAAAAACAATAATGTCACAGTCACTGTCTTCCAACAGTATCATCCTATCTGGATGTATTACCATATGACAAGACAGAATCAGACCTGGTATGAATATTCTGCATCACCATCACTTGATTTGGCACCAGTAGACCCCTTTCTGTCTTCAAGAAGGCACTGGACAGGCACCTAAAGTCAGTACCTGACCAGCTGGGCTGTGGTTCGTACGCCAGTTTGCATGCAGCCAGTGGTAACAGCCTGGTTGATCAGACCCTGATTCACCATGAGGCCTGGTTTCAACCCGGGCTGTGAGGGTGTTGATCCCTGAAACCCTCTCCAGGTATACAGTGGCCCCTTGAATTATATTTTTTTTTTATTAACACATTGGCAGATTCCCACCAAGGCAGGGTGGCCCAAAAATGAAAAGCTTTCATCATCATTCACTCCATCACTGTCTTCCCAGAGGGGTGCTTTACACTAGAGTTTATAAAACTGCAACATTTACACTCCTCCTTCAGAGTGTACTTCCCATCTCCAGGACTTGAGTCCAGCCTGCCGGTTTCCCTGAATCCCTCCATAAATGTTACTTTGCTCACACTCCAACAGCAGGTCAAGTAGTAAAAACCATTTGTCTCCATTCACTCCTATAAAATACGCTCACACGTGCTTGCTGGAAGTCCAAGCCCCTCGCACACAAAACTTCCTTTACCCCCTCCCTCCAACCATTCCTAGGCCGACCCCTACCCCACCTTCCCTCCACTGCAGATTTATACACTCTTGAAATCATTCTGTTTTGTTCCATTCTCTCTACATGTCTGAACCACCTCAACAACCCTTCCTCAGCCCTCTGGACAGCAGTTTTGGCAATCCCACACCTCCTCTTAACTTCCAAACTATGAATTATCTGCATTTTATTCACACCACACATTGCCCTCAGACATGACATCACTGCCTCCAGCCTTCTCCTCACTGCAATGTTTATCACCCATGCTTCACACCCAGATAAAAGCATTGGTAAAACTATACTCTCATACATTCCTTCTTTGTTTCCAAGGACAAAAGTTCTTTGTCTCCACAGACTCCTAAGCGCACCGCTCACCCTTTTCCTCTCGTCAATTCTGTGATTCACTTCATCTTTCATAGACCCATCTGCTGACATGTCTACTCCCAAATATCTGAATACATTCACCTCCTCCATACTCTCTCCCTCCAATCTGATATCCAGTCTTTTGTCACACAATCTTTTTGTTATCCTCATAAACTTACTCTTTCCTATATTCACTTTTATTTTTCTTCTTTTTCATACCCTACCAAATTCATCCACCAACCTCTGCAGCTTCTCTTCAGAATCTCCCAAGAGCACAGTGCCATCAGCAAAGAGCAACTGTGACAACTCTCACTTCGTGTTTGGTTCTTTATCTTGACTCCACACCTCTTGCCAAGACCCTCGCATTCACTTCTCTTACAACCCCATTTGTAAATATATTGAACAACCATGGTGACATCACACATCCGTGTCTAAGGCCTATTTTTACTGGGAAATAATCTCCCGCTTTCCTACATACTCTAACCTGAGCCTCACTCTCCTCATAAAAACTCTTCACTGCTTTCAGTAACCTACCTCCTATACCATACACCTGCAACATCTGCCACATTGCCCCCCTATCCACCCTGTCATACACCTTTTCCAAATCCAGAGAATGTATCTTGCCTCCAAACTATTGTAACTCAAACCCCAGAGTACATTCTTTTATGGTAATTTGTTCCAAAATCCCAGAAATGCAACTCATACTGTGCCTTGGATGTGCATGCTCGTGGATATATCTTGCAGGCACTGTATATCTCGTCTGCTCACTCATCCATGATAACAGTCTTTCCATCTCAGATAATTTATCTGCCTTTTTTCACTAGCTTATATTTGTCAGCCATTTTAACCCTTAAACTGTCCAAACATAGATATACTTTTGCTCGTGTAGCGCTCCGAATGTAGATCAACGTTTTATTTTTCATTCCTTCAAATTTAGCACAATAGGCTTGAGTCACCTAGACATGAAAGAATGGGTCTGTGCACTCAGTGTGCGCAGTATTAAAATAATCTGAAAGCACTTAGTACCTTGTTGGAGCACCAGTTCAGTTGAGCACCAGCTAGAGCAAATAGCATGGCAAACACCAGGGATTCACTAATGCCATGTCGCACTAACACTCCCATTTTAAGAGGAAAGTAAAAATAGGTTAGATAAATATATGAGTGAGTGTGGGTGGGTGTGAGCTGGACCTGACTAGCTTGTGCTACCAGGTCTGATGTCATTCTCCTTCCTTCAGTGGATGTGACCTGACTAGGTAGGTCATTGGTCTAAGTTGGGGAGGACGGGGTGACATGGACCTGCCTTGCATGGGCCAGTAGGCCTGCTGCAGCATTCCTTCTTTCTTATGTTCTCTTGTATTTGGCAGGCTGGTCGACTGGCTGGCTGGCTGGCTTGCTTTGGCTGTCTCTGGCTGTCTCTGTCTATAACTTTATCTGTATATATCTATATCTCTGTATCCCTGTCTCACATGTCCACATAAGTACAGTTATTATACATAGTGTAAATTACTTGAGTCCTGGAAATGGGAAGTACAATGCCTGCACTTTAAAGGAGGGGTTTTGGGATATTGGCAGTTTGGAGGGATATGTTGTGTATCTTTATATGTATATGCTTCTAAACTGTTGTATTCTGAGCACCTCTGCAAAAACAGTGATTATGTGTGAGTGTGGTGAAAGTGTTGAATGATGATGAAAGCATTTTCTTTTTGGGGATTTTCTTTCTTTTTTGGGTCACCCTTCCTCGGTGGGAGACTGCCGACTTGTTGAAAAAAAAAAAATTACCTAGGATAACCCAAAAATTCCAGGCGAAGATAATCATAGATAGATACAGACAGACAGATAGACAGACAGACAGACAGACAGACAGACAAACATGTTTGTGTGTTTCAGTGAAAACAAATAAAGCCAGGGTTCTCCCGAGTGCCCATTTATCAAATGTCACTGGGCTGTCAACAGTTGTCATAACACCATTCTTCAAGGAGTTTCATATACGTATACTCCAGGCAAACAGAAAGACAGATAAGCAGAGACAGGCAGACAAAGACAGATACAGACAGACATACAGATAGACAGACAGATATGTTTGTGTGTAACTGTGATAAATACAGCGAGGGTTAGCTAAATACATGAGTGAGTGTGGGTGGGTGTGAGTTGGACCTGACTAGCTTGTGCTACTAGGTCTGATGTGCTTCTTCCTTCAGTGGATGTGACCTGACTAGGTGGGTCATATGTATTCGGCAGGCTGGCTGGATGGTCGGCTGGCCGGCTGGCTGGCTGGCTTTGGCTGTCTCTGTCTATATCTCTGTATCTGTTTATATCTCTGTCTATCTGTCTCTCTCTCTCTCACATGCACGCACAAGTACAGTTATTATACATAGTGAAAATTACCTAGGATAACCCAAAAATTCCAGGCAAAGATAGATAGACAGACACAGACAAAAATGTTTGTGTATATCAGTGAAAACAAATAAAGCCAGGATTCTCTGAGCGCCCATTTATCAAATGTCACTGGGCTGTCAATAGTTGTCATAACACCATTCTTCAAGGAGTTTCCTATACATATACCCCAGGCAGACAGAAAGACAGATAAGCAGAGACAGGCAGACAGAGACAGAAAGGCAGATAGACAGAGAGATGAGACATGTTTGTGTGTAACAGTGATAACAAATACTGCGAGGGTTAGCTGGAGCAGTGGGCATTTATCAGATGTCACTGGGCTATCAACAGTATAGGGATGCCTTTCATAACACCATGCTTCAAGGTATATGCCAGGGTATCTAAAACATTGCTGGGACCTATAAATACTTTGTATATATTTCTAGACAATAGTAAATAACCCAGGCAGGTGTAAATGTTCACCTGTCAATGTGATTGTGACTATTTGAGTACTATTTCAGTACTTAATATTAGTGTCAGAACAAAGATTGGCTATGAAATCACAAGAACTATTATAAATTGTAATTATCAGTGGATGGATTTATGAAGGATGAGGTTAATCATAGAATTAATGAAGGAAAAAAGGCAAGTGGTGCGTTTATTATATGTGGAGACAAAAAACGTTATCTATGGAGGCAAAAAAGGGAATGTATGAAAGTTTAGTAGTACCAACACTCTTATATGGGTGTGAAGCTTGGGTTGTAAATGCTGCAGCGAGGAGGCGGTTGGAGGCAGTGGAGATGTCTTGTTTAAGGGCAACGTGTGGTGTGAATATTATGCAGAAAATTCGGAGTGTGGAAATTAGGAGAAGGTGTGGAGTTAATAAAAGTATTAGTCAGAGGGCTGAAGAGGGGTTGTTGAGGTGGTTTGATCATTTAGAGAGAACAGATCAAAGTAGAATGACATGGAGAGCATATAAATCTGTAGGAGAAGGAAGGCGGGGTAGGGGTCGTTCTCGAAAAGGTTGGAGGGAGGGGGTAAAGGAGGTTTTGTGGGTGAAGGGCTTGGACTTCCAGCAAGCGTGCATGAGTGTGTTAGATAGGAGTGAATGGAGACGAATGGTATTTGGGACCTGACGAGCTGTTGAAGTGTGAGCAGGGTAATATTTAGTGAAGGGCTTCAGGGAAACCGGTTATTTTTATATAGCCGGACTTGAGTCCTGGAAATGGGAAGTACAGTGCCTGCACTCTAAAGGTGGGGTTTGGGATATTAGCAGTTTGGAGGGATATGTTGTGTATCTTTATATGTATATGCTTCTAAACTGTTGTATTCTGAGCACCTCTGCGAAAACAGTGATTGTGTGAGTGAGGTGAAAGTGTTGAATGATGATGAAAGTATTTTCTTTTCGGGGATTTTCTTTCTTTTTTGGGTCACCCTACCTCGATGGGAGACGGCCGACTTGTTGGAAAAAAAAAAAGTATATCGGCAACACTTCTGCAAGCCTCAGGAGTTGATGTTGCCGTCATGTGAGCATCCAGAGCCAAGTTCACGGTCTTATATCTCGGTAAGTACTGACCCAAAAATTTAGAAAAATGTGATTTTCATTTAAAAAAAAAAAAATTATTTTTCAAAATATTTGGAGCGCCACGCAAGTGAACGTAGATCTACATTTGGACAGTTTAAGGGTTAATATTCTTTATTATTTCTATCTGCTTGATAATAGCAGAGATGGATGATTGTGGAAAGCCATACTCGTACACTAATTTTTTGCCTTTTAGGGGTATGCACTAATTTCTGTGCATTTTAGGAGGTATGATGACTTGGTAATGCAAAAGATGGTGTAATTATGATACAAGTGGAATTATGAAGGGTAAATATATACCTGGAAAATATTTGAGGTCCTTGTCCCAAATCTGCATACTTCCATAGCATATTGATGTGAGATATATGGGAGGAAGTGCAAAATAAACCCAGCGAAACAGATGTGCATAGGGCACAATAAGGGAACACTTTATCAATATCCGTGGCCCCAGACTATTCAGCATCTTGCCAGAAGATATCAGAAACACTGCTTGGACAACTATAGAAGTCTTCAAGAGGAAACTGGACAAGTATTTTCACTAGGTTCCAGATCAACCAGGCTGTGATGGATATGTGTGGTCAGTGGGCCACCAACACCAAGCAGCCTGGTTGAGCAGACAAGCACTAGACAAACCTGGCCCATGGCCGGGCTCCAGGAGTAGAAAAACTCAGAACTCATCGAGGGTATATCAGAGTTATTGTGGGAAAGTCGTGATACCTTCAAACAAGGATAAACAAATAAATTTTAGTACAAACTCTGCTATTGGCTGGGATGCTAAAATAGAGACATTCAACCCTCATTGCTGATTGACTGCTAAGCCACCCTTACAGACTTCCACTCCAGTTGGCTCAGAAACTCTCCAAGAGGCAAACTACCGTATCACTAGTTGGCTAAGGCCCACCCACACAAGAACAAGAGTCTCCTATTGGCTTAAATGCTTCCTAAAAGGCAAGCTACCAAATGACTGGTTGGCCAAGGCCCACCCAAGCGTGCTGACCATAATAATACAGTAATGTAATAATAGTATTTTTTTTTCAACGCCAGCAGTCTCCCATCAAGACAGGATAACCCAAAGAAGATGAAAGGAAAGTTTTTGTGCATTTTAATTTTAGTAATTTATACAGGAGAAGGGATTACTAGCCCCTTGCTCCTGGCATTTTAGCCACCCCTTTCGACATGCATGGCTTAAGAAGGAAAGATTCTTTCAACTCTGTCAAGGGAGGTGTGAGTGGATGCACTCGGCTGTATGGCTGGGAATAATAATAATCTTTATTTCTACAGGTACATGATATAACTATTAGACCTAACTGACATCATTGGCATACTACTGTACATAGATATCCCCTGGTTATGCAGAGCATTTTGGAAAATTATGTTCATCTTGTTTCTCAGGATGCAACCTACAACAGTCACACCATTGTGCTACACATATTGTATCTCCAATTTTTAATCACAACTCTAAGCAAAATTTCACCGAGGGTAAATCATAACTTCAGGTCGTAGCAACTCCAGCCCATCGTAATTTCAGTGACCACTGTACTGTCTTCAGTGTCATCCCCAAAGGTTGATGACACTGCCATATCTTGTTGCAGTGGCACTTCTGTCAGTCCTGGCTGGATTACCATTGCTGTCCTCTTCAAAACCTGAAAGACCCTCCTCTTATCACATTCCTCAATGTGACAGAGGTATTTCTCGTATTTCACTCTCGAGAAAGGTTGGTGTGTCAGTCTACCATTGTGAGCCTATGTTTAGTGGGTGATATTACCCATGATGCCCTGTACATACCCATGTGGCCTGGATTTTTTTCTTGGGAGGCATGAGGTAGCTTTCATTTCTTTCAACAAACCGGCCATATCCCACCGAGGCAGGGTCGCCCAAAAAGAAAAAGGAAAGTTTCTCTTTTTAAATTTAGTAATTTATACAGGAAAAAGGGTTACAAGCCCCTTGCTCCTGGCATTACGAGGTAGCTACTGACCCAAAAGACACAGCTAAGTCCAAAATGGCAGCATGTGGCAAATTTGAAACCTAGAAAAATTATGCATATACATGTAGTGTCATTTGCATTCTAGTACAATGGAACCTGAGTATTTGTGCATGCCTATGTTCATAGAACTTGATATTTGCCTAATTTTTTTGAGAAAAATTTGACTCGGTATTCAGACGTTACCCTGATATTTGACCTAAAATAAACGGTTCATCTGGACAAAGTCCAGCGAAAACAAAGCATCACGTGCTCAGTCTCTTATCACCTTTCATTCGTTGAGCATCGTTCATACAAGCTCCATGAAACTTTTTGGTATTTCATTGTTATTTTGTGGTATTTTTTAAATATTTTCATTGAAAATAAGTACAGGTCTCCCTCAACATTCGCGAGGGTTAGGGGATCAAGAGCCTCGCGAATGTTGAAAAACCGTGAATGTTTGGTGCCCCAATATATTGTAGGGAAATATATTACAATACTGCTTCCTTAACTTGTTGAACCATGAATAATCATAAAATACATAAAAACGTCGTAAATTGTACTAAATATATACATGTTATGCTTTAATAACGTATGTTATTTAATAAGATGTATGTTAATAACATGTATGTTATTAAATACCACTGCCTCCACCAATGCCTCCACCACTGCGAGTCCCTACTACCCTCCCTCCGACCCCCGCAACTGGCAGCCAGCCCTCCCACCACTCAGTGTGGTGAGTGTTTTGTTTGTTCATTATTTACTATTAAACTACAGAATAATGTAAACCCATTCATGACTGCATTTTGGAATGGCTATTAGGAAAGGTATTAGACGGTGACATCATGTGTTTACTCTTGAACACAGCAAAGAATCGAACATTTCTGCTATTGCTAATAATAACAATAGTAATAATAATAATAATAATAATAATAATAATAAATACGATATAATTGAAGAAGGAAATTGTACAAAAATGCGAGGGAGTGGTTGACACATCCTCAGTGTGACTTTGTTTATGGTGGAGTGAACATTAGTCTCCCTGCTCTTCCAAACATTTCACAATAATTCAGCGGTTGAGGCAGTGGTATTTAATAACATATATGTTATAAGTACAATGTCTGCACTCTGAAGGAGGGGTGTTAATGTTGCAGTTTAAGAACTGTAGTGTAAAGCACCCTTCTGGCAAGACAGTGATGGAGTGAATGATGGTGAAAGTTTTTCTTTTTCGGGCCACCCTGCCTTGGTGGGAATCGGCCAGTGTGATAATAAAAATAAAAATAAAATGTTACAAATACTAATAGTACATGTTATTATTAATAACATTTATTATTATTAACATGTATGTTATTAACCCTTTGAGGGTCGACAGGCCCTCTCCGAAACTCGTTCTCAGGGTCGGCCAAATTTAAAAAAAAAAAAAAAATTATTTTCTCTTATGAAAAGATAGAGAATCTTTTCCCGATCATAAAGACACCAAAAGTTTGAAATTTGATAGAAAACTTACGGAATTATGCTCTCGCAAAGTTAGCGGTCTCGGCGATGTTTACGCATCGGCGATTTTGCCCACTTTGAGCCCCATTTTCGGCCAATTTCACTGTACTAGTCGACAAAAAACATGAATATTTCGCTAGAACTCCATTTTTTTTATCGAATGGGTGCAAGAAACCACCCATTTATGAAATTCAACTATCTAGTACAGTGGTCAGAATTTAGCAATTTTGCCAATTTCACACAAATTTCAAAAGATGCCAATTTCCGAATAGGGTCCAGAATAAACAAGAAAGACATTCCTGGCACTAAAATGACATTTCCTCTAGTCATTAGTCACGTCTCAAGGCCCCTCTTATATTCTTTTGCTTTCCACTTTGAATTTTTATTTTCACAAAAAATATAAGATTTACTGTTATGCAGACTACTGAATTAGTGTAAAAAATGGTATAAATAATATTGGTGCACTTGTGAAAGAATATTAGACTCACCAGTTGACGTGTATTGCACGCTTGGCACGATTTGTTTACTTTTGAAGTTTGGTAAAAATCGAACATTTCTGCTACTTTGAGCTCAATTTCAAGGCACCTTTCATTGTAAAACCAGTCAAAATCATCTCAATTTCTGTAATATGTCTTCCATTCTATAAAATGAGACCAAGAAAACTAGAATACAACAATAAATACCATACGAAAATACACTGCAAAGTCGCTGATTTATTAAAAAAAAATGGTCAAAGTTTTTTTTTTCTCATTATGCACTGTGTGCTGCAGGATTTTTTTTAGACTGTGCACACTGACCACATAGACCCATTCTTTCATATGAAGGCCTACCAGCTTTCTCCCACTAGATTTGAGGCCGCTAGAATTTATGAGTACTAGTACGTCAAAAACCCCTACGCGTAAGACGTACTAGTACGACCAAAACCCTCAAAGGGTTAAATACCATTGCCTCAATCACTGCCTCTACCACTCCAGTCACACTCAATCTACAAGCACCAAACACAATGAATTATTGTGAAATATTTGGAGGAGCAGGGAGACTAATGTTCACTCCAGCATAAACAAAGTCACACTGACGATGTGTCAACCACTCCCTCGTATTTTTGTACAATTTCCTTCTTCAATTATATCATATTTATTATTATTATTATTATTATTATTATTATTATTATTATTACTATTGTTATTATTAGCTGTAGCAGAAATGTTTAATTCTTTGCAGTGTTCAAGAGTAAACACATGATGTCACCGTCTAATACCTGTCCGAATAGCCATTCCAATATGCAGTCATGAATGGGTTTACATTATTTATACTGTAGTTTAATAGCAAATAATGAACAAACAAAACACTCGCCACACTGAATGGTGGGAGGGCTGGCTGCCAGTTGCGGGGGTCGGAGGGAGGGTAGTAGGGACTCGCAGGTGGCAGGAAACTTAAATATGATTTGGCGGCTGGGAATTTGGTGGCTGGGAATTTGGCGGTTGGGAATTCATGAATGTGTGAAGCCCGTGAAAGTTGAAAACGTGAATGTTGAGGGAGACCTGTAATCATGGCCCCCAAAAAGAGTAGTGATCCAAACAAGCCTGGAGAAATAGATGGCAAGTAACATTTGCACCTGAGAAAACGCAAATGATGATCGTCTCTAGGCACCATGATGGTAATGCTGGTGCAGTAGTAAGGATGAATGGGAGGGTGTTGGCACCTGGAGAAGAAGTTGATATCCTTGGGGTGAAATTTCACTCCAAACTAACCATGAAGAACCATGTTGTAAATCTAGCAAACAAGGCAGCCAGGAAGCTTACAGCACCTCGCCGTAGCTTGCATCTACTTGACAGTAGGGGTTGCAAAATTCTGTATGAGGCACAAGTACACTCACACCTTGAGTATGCCCCACTTTCTTGGTCTGCCTGCCCCCCCTCTCATCTGTGACTGCTTGACAGAGTGGAGAACAGAGCAAGACATCTCATCTCTTGCCTGGACCCATCCTGGATAGATCTGTCATTTCAGCAGAGCCTTCAGCACAGGAGGGATGTGGGTGGCCTTACTGTTATGTACAAGGCCAATATTGTCAAAGTACCACACTTGGATCCACTTCGAGACAGAGTGAAACAAGCTTTTATGCCACAAGACGGGCAGAAAGCATTAACTTCACTCTGGCTGTACCCTTCTCCAGAACATCACTCCATCTGAGATCATATATACCCAGGATGACTCGAGTATGGAACACATTCGTACAGCATAATGATGTCAACAAGATAAAGTCAGCTGATCAAATGAAAATGCTGGCCCACAGATGGCTCCAACTTCATCCTGTTCCCTACTTGTATGTCTCATAACAATAAAAATACTTTCGAATGAGCTGATGTAGGTAACAGCTCTTAGCTTGCCAATAAAGTTAGGAATCCTTAACCTGTAAATAGCTTGTCAATAACGCTAGGGATCCTTAACCTTGTCAAACCCTGTGTAAAAAAAAAAAAAAAAAAAAAAAAAAAAGCAGTGAGAACAATAATTAAAGTGAAAGAAAGAACTCATTGGGAAGTGGGAAAGTGGAACATGTGTGTCGGACCTAATGGTGAAATCCACCATATCATCCATATTGAAAAATAGAGGCAATAAAATGAGCTGATGTGGCAAAAGGAGTGAAAATTCTTGTTGTGAAAAGGTCGCAGATAATTGAAGAAATGGAATAACTTGTTACTGTGAATTTACAAAAAACTATTGGCCAGTGACAGTGTTTTTGAAACAATAATTTGTGAAAAAGCAAACTAGTTATATAGTGATCTTAGGCAAGACACCCCGGTAAACGGTGCTGAAAGTGATGAATTTAAGGCAAGTAGGGGCTGGTTTGATGGGTTTAAAGTAAGGCATAGGGAGACTGCCAGTGCTAAAAGAGATGAAGCTGAAAAGTTTAAGGAATTTAAAACCTTTGTAGACATTAAGGGATTTATTCCTTATCAAGTTTTTAATTGTGATGAAAACTGCCTCTCTTGGGAAAGAATGCCTAAGAGAACCTACATCACACACTAAGAGAAATCATTACCAGGACACAAGCCAATGAAACAGGCTAACACTCTTATGTGGTAATGCTAGTGGGCACTGCAGAATTCAAGACTTGCACAAGGAGCAGCAAGAAGTGGTTGAGGAAATGTCTTCTTCAGAGGAGGGAAGCAGTAAAGGCAACATTTCCACTGCAGAAATTAAGGGCTTAAACACAGAGCCTAGTGAAAAAATGGCATCTTAACATTACTGTTGTGAATAGGAGCATCAACCTGTTCAATGTCAATGTTATTGACCATTTTAGAAAAAATTTGAAAAGTTGTCAAAAGCAGACAACACTGGACAGCTAGTGAATCCCCATCATCTTCAAGTGCTACTGCACAGAAACAAAAAAGAGAGAGAAAAAAAAACTGACTATTTTATGGACACCCTTCCCAAACAATAACATCTCTTCACCTTCCTCTTAAACCATCAGCACTCCTCAGCAAAGGTAAAGTGCAGTTAAATTTTCATGTATTTATTGTTTTTATAGTTTTCATGTATGATTTTTATGCATGCTATTATTATTATACAGGTTTAACCCTTAAATAAGCAATACTTCCACTTAAAATGTTTTATAATTGGTAATTTTTTGGGGTCTGGAACAGATGAATCCAGCTTACATTATTTCTTATGGGAAAATTGATTCAATATTCATATAACTCGCTATTCGAACAACCTCCTGGAATGAATTAAGTTTGAATATCAAGGTACCACTGTACATATGAAACAAAGGGTTAAATTCTTACGCTATAGATACTATTCCTTGTTGTGTAGAGAGGGTTCGTGTTGCACACTAGGTTTATTTAAAGGTAGTGAGATGTAGATGCTCAAACATGTATTCTTTGTTTGACTGTGGTTTATCCTAGGTTAAATTTATGTACTGTACTTATGTTCTCATAGCATGTGTGTGCTGTTATGACCATTGTAAACAAATTTTGTATATACCCAAAATCTAAATAAAAAACTTGTGTATTAATTTTATTTTGTTTCTCTGGTTTGCCAGAGAATGAGGAAGGGAGAGTGATAGTCTTAGTAAACATTCTCACTGATGTTAGTGATCAAATTTATGCTTGATTAATAATTAAAATGTTTGACATATTCAATCAGATAAATTTTCATTGCTTACAGAGCCTGAATTGAAAGCTCTTAAAGAGGAGTTCCAACATCATCAGGACAAAATTGATGACTACTATGCTCTGATTAATAGTGCTTCTGTCAAGATGGAAAGTGAGCAAAGTAAGTATTGTTATCGTATGTTTAACAAAATAAATCTTTAACAGTACCAGTATTTTGTGCATTGCAATGTCTAATCACTTTTAAACAAATAAGATTTACAATTATTTGAGGGCTAGTCTGCCTCTTGTAAAGTATAGTAAACTCTAGCTTCATCTTAGCTATACTCAAAAGTGTGCCCTTTAGAAAAGAAAGGTCTATATTTACAACTAACCCACACTCTGGATAAGGAACTGTAGATGGTTTTTATCTTGGACTATTATGCTATATCAAGTTTACTCTATAAATTTCTGCCTTGTTATTTCATGGGCTGCATAAATAGATATATCTGTGGAAAGTAACAAACCCAGTGGGCCCTACACATGAGAAGCAAGTGATACAAATACTCGTGTGTTGACTCCTTCAACAGGAATTGCCACTTTGAGAAGAATCTGTCAGTTGAGGCTTGGGCACAGCCTCAACTGTTTTCAACTGTGTAGCCTCAACTGTGTAGTTTGTGGTATGCCTCTGACTGGAGCACATTTTTACTATTTTGCTCAATCTTGTGTTTTTTCCTTTGTGGTTTTTATAATGGGATTTTTACTGGTTTGGTTATTGTAAGTTAGTGTGGTAGTATGTACTCACCAAGCTGTGTTTGCGGGATTGAGAGACTGCTCCTGGCCCTCCCTCCTACACCACTTTGATCGGCATTGATTTCTGGCCTCTTGGACCATATCATATCTTCTCTTTAATATGAATATTGAACTTGCCTCCACAACCCCATCAAAATCATTCCACTTCTCAATCACCCTGAGACCATGGAGATACTTTCTTACATCTATATCTGCAGCTTCCACCTCTGTCCAGTTGATCCTTTTAATCTAAATTCAAACAGTCTTTTATCTACCCTATGAGTTCCTCTTAAGATTTCATGTGTTATCATGTGTACCCTTGTCTTTTCCACCAAGGTTGTCAGATTAATTTCCTATAACATCATTTATTTCAAATATGTGGACATTTTCAAGTTTCTTAATATGCTTTATCAGTTATGGGCTCCATGCTAAGTACATATACTCAATGATTGGCCTAACATATGTCATAAACAGTCGGACCCCACTAATACGGCAGATTAGGTTCCAGGCTACTGCTGTAAAGCGGATCACCCCCCCTTTTTGTTTTTTCCTTATAAATGCATATAGGTAGTAGGTTGGTAGACAGCAACCACCCAGGGAGGTACTACTGTCCTACCAAATGAGTGTGAAACATAAGCCTGTAATTGTTTTGCATGATGGTAAGATTGCTGGTCTCTTTTTCTGTCTCATAAACATGCAAGGTTGCAGGTATGTCTTGCTACTTCTACTTACACTTAGGTCACAGTACACATACATGTACAAGCATATACAGTGGAACCCTGGATTTTGCACATAATCTGTTCCAGAAGGTCGGTCTAAATTCGAAACGTACGAAAACCGAAGTAATATTTCCTATAAGAAATAATGTAAATACAATTAATCTGTTCCAGACACCCAAAAATATTCACAAAAAAATAAATTTTTTAAAGAATAACTATAGTTTTACATACAGAAAACAATGAGAAATAAATATAAAGCATTAATGAAATGGGATAAATGTACATTTAAATTACTATTACAGTGGACCCCCGGTTAACGATATTTTTTCACTCCAGAAGTATGTTCAGGTGCCAGTACTGACCGAATTTGTTCCCATAAGGAATATTGTGAAGTAGATTAGTCCATTTCAGATCTCCAAACATACACTTACAAACGCACTTACATAAATACGCTTACATAATTGGTCGCATTCGGAGGTGATCGTTATGTGGGGGTCCACTGTACATACTTTTATTGAAGACTCTTGTTGGCGTATGGAAGAAGGCGAGGAGGGGAGAGAGAGGAGAGCTTATTGTTTGGAATGGGAATCCCCCTCCATAAGGACTTCAGGTATCAAAGCTTCCTTGATTTCTACTTTCTTTGCCAGGATGGAACAGATTGTTGATTTCGGCTTCCCATACATCCTGGCAAGCTTGGCTAAACATACGCCTTTTTTGTATTTTTCTACAATTTCTTGAACTCTATCATGTTTCTCACCTTTTTTACCAGAGGGCTGGCACTAGGAACTTTCTTTGGACCCATGGTGGCTTATTTCGCATTCACACTCAATAGTTAAGCACAAAAAGCATTGGATTATTTTGAAATGCTTCGGAGAATGCATGAAGTAATGCTCACTTGACCAGTGACATAGCCAGACTGAGACACATGCGCATGCGTCCCGGGTGGGCATGCGTGTATGATATGTATGATTTCCGGGTGGAGGTACAAAATCTGGAGCAAAATTTCGCCTAAAAAAGTGTTCTAGATCCAAAACGTACGATATTCGGTGCATACGAATTCTGGGGTTCCACTATATATACTAACCCCTCTGGGCTTTCTTTTATTGTTTTCTTCCTAGTTCTTGTTATTTCTGCTTATCTACATGGGAAAGTAGAACAGAATTATTCCTCTGTAAGCTATGCGTGTCATAAGAGGCGACTAAATGCTGGGAGCAATGGGCTAGTAACCCCTTCTCCTGTATATATTACTAAAAACAAGGAAAATAAAAATCATAAAATTGGGATGTTTGAATGTGTGTGTGGATGTAGTGCAGATGATAAGAAAGAGATGGTTATGAATGAAAAGAAGTTGGATGTCTTAGCCCTAAGGCAAAACAAAGCTGAAGGGGATAGGGGAGTTTCAGTGGGGAGAAATAAATGGGATTAAGTCAGGAGTATCTGAGAGTGTTAGAGCTAAGGAAGGGGTAGCAATAATGTTGAAGGATCAGTTATGGAGAGAGAAGAGGGAATATAAATGTATAAATTCAAGGATTATGTGGATTAAAATAAGGGTTGGATGTGAAAAGTGGGTCATAATAAGTGTGTATGCACCTGGAGAAGAGAGGAGTGTAGAGGAGAGAGAGAGATTTTGATAGATGTTAAGTGAGTGTGTAGGAACTTTTGAGCCAAGTGAGAGAGTAATTGTGGTAGGGGACCTAAATACTCAAGTAGGAGGGTGTGATAGGTAAGTTTGGGGTGCCAGGTGTAAATGATAATGGGGAGCATTTGATTGAACTTTGTATAGAAAGGGGGTTTGGTTATAGGTAACACATATTTTAAGAAAAAGGGGATAAATCAGTATACAAGATATGATGTAGGGCGAAATGACAGTAGTTTGTTGGACTACGTATTGGTAGATAATAGACTGTTGGGTAGACTTCAGGATGTACATGTTTATAGAGGGGCCCACAGATATATCAGATCACTTTTTAGTTGTAGCTACAGTGAGAGTAAAAGGTAGATGGGATACAAGGAGAATGGCAACAGCAAGTAAGAGAGAAGTGAAGATTTATAAACTAAAGGAGGAGGCAGTTAGGGTACGATATAAACAGCTGTTGGAGGACAGATGGGCTAGTGAAAGGATAGGCAATGGGGTAGAAGATGTATGGGGTAAGTTTAAGATTATAGTGTTAGTGTTCAGCAGAAGTTTGTGGTTACAGGAAAGTTGGTCGGGAGAGAAGAAGAGCGATTGGTGGAATGATGATGTAAAGAGTGTAGTGAGAGAGAAAAAGTTAGCATATGAGAGGTTTTTACAAAGAAGTGATGCAAGGAGGGAGAAGTATTGAAGAGAAAAAGATAGGTTAAGAGAGTGGTGAAGCAATGTAAAAAGAGAGCAGATGAGAAGGTGGGTGAGATGTTATCAACAAATTTTGTTGAAAATAAGAAAAAGTTTTGGAGTGAGATTAATAAGTTGAGAAAGCCTAGGGAAAGAATGGATTTGTTAGTTAAAAGTAGGAGAGGGTAGTTATTAAATGAGAGTTAGAGGTATCGGGAAGATGGAGGGAATATTTTGAGGAATTATTAAATGTTGATGAAGGTAGGGAAGCTGTGATTTCGTGTTTAGGGCAAGGAGGAATCAAACACAAAGTGGGAGTTGTCACAGTTGCTCTCTGCTGATGACACTGTGCTTTTGGGAGATTCTGAAGAGAAGCTGCAGAGGTTGGTGGATTAATTTGGTAGGGTATGAAAAAGAAGTAAATTAAAAGTGAATATAGGAAGGAGTAAGGTTATGAGGATAACAAAAAGATTAGGTGGTGAAAGATTGGATATCAAATTGGAGGGTGAGAGTATGGAGGAGGTAAATGTATTCAGATATTTAGGGGTGGACATGTCAGCAGATGGGTCTGTGAAGAAGGTGAATCATAGAATTGATGAAATGAAAAAGGTGAATGGTGCACTTAGGAGTCTGTGGAGACAAAGAACTTTGTCCATGGAAGCAAAGAGGGGAATGTATGAGAGTATAGTTGTACCAACACTCTTGTATGGGTGTGAAGCATGGGTGATGAATGTTGCAACGAGGAGAAGGCTGGAGGCAGTGGAGATGTCATGTCTGAGGGCAATGTGTGGTGTGAATATAGTGCAGAGAATTTATAGTTTGGAAATTATGAGAGGGTGTGGGATTACCAAAACTATTGTCCAGAGGGCTGAGGAGGGGTTGTTGAGGTGGTTTGGACATATAGAGAGAATGGAACAAAACAGAATGACTTAGAGAATGTATAAATCTGTAGTGAAGGGAAGGTGGGGTAGGGGTCGGCCTAGAAAGGGTTGGAGGGAGAGGGTAAAAGAGGTTTTGTGTGCGAGGGGCTTGGACTTCCAGCAGGCATGTGTGAGCATATTTGATAGGAGTTAATGGAGACAAATGGTTTTTACTACTTGACGTGCTGTTGGAGTGTGAGCAAAGTAACATTTATGAAGGGATTCAGGGAAACCGCAGGCCGGACTTGAGTCCTGGAGATGGGAAGTACAGTGTCTGCACTCTGAACGAGGGGTGTTAATGTTGCAGTTTATAAATGTAGTGTAAAGCACCCCTCTGGCAAGACAGTGATGGAGTGAATGATGATGCAAGTTTTTCTTTTTCGGGCCAACCTGCCGTGATGGGAATCGGCTGATGTGTTAATAAAAAAAATAAAGGAATACCCATCTTATAGGAGTGAGAATGAACCAGTTGTGAGTGTGGGGGAAATGCGTGGGACAGTGAATAGAATGAAAAGGGGTAAAGCAACTGGGATTGATGGGATAAAGATAGAAATGTTAAAAGCAGGTGTGGATATAGTTTTGGAGTGGTTAATGTTTTTATTTAATAAATATATGGAAGAGGGTAAGGTACCAATAACTCATTCCAAGTATCTACCTCCATATCCACCACCATCAAGGACATTACTAGTAATACACAGGACAAGCTTCAATCCTCTGCAGGGGTATACATAATCTCTTGTAATGACTGCAGCAAATTATACTTGGATGAAACATCAAGAGACTTCCAAACACGTATTTCAGAACATCAGTACACAGACAGATCTGACAATTCAAGGAATCCCTGTGTTCAACACCAAAATTCACATAACCATTTAATCAACTACAGAAACAAAAGACTTATCGCCAGAGAAGAAAACACCCAATAACACAGAATCCTGGAATCGTCACTTATCTGTATGCAGTGGACCCCCGACTTACGATATTAATCCGTTCCTGAGAGCACATCGTAAAACGAAATTATCGTAAGTCAAATTAATTTTCCCCGTAAGAAATAATGGAAATCAAAATAATCCGTTCAAGACACCCAGAAGTATGGAAAAAATTTTTTTTACCACATGAAATATACATTTTTCGTACACACAAAAGGAAGGATACATGCACAATATATATTGTGCATGTACAGTGGTCCCCCGCTTATCGTAGTTCCCGGCAATCGTAAATTTCGCCAATCATAGGGGTATTTTCGTATAAACATGGACTCGCTTTTCATAGGTTGACTCGCGAGTCGTAGTTCGTCCGGGACGCGTACCCACGGCGTGAGCCGGGGCGGCAGCCAGTCTGGCATTGTTTACCAGTGAGCGAAGGTCCCCTCACGTGCTCCAGCGAAATATTTCATAATGTTCCATTTATTTTAGTGCTTGCAAGTACTAAATAAGCTACCATGGCTCCAAAGAATGCTCCTAGTGCCAAGCCTGTGGTAAAGAAGGTGAGAAATACAATTGAATTTAAGAAAACCATCATTGAATAATATGAAAGTGGTACAAGTGTGGCCGAACTGTCCAGGATGTATAAGAAACCCTACACAACCTTATGTTCCATAGTGGCCAAGAAAAAGGAAATAAAGGACGCTGTTGTTGCAAAGGGAGTAACTATGCTGACAAAAATGAGATCACCAGTACTGGAAGAGGTTGAGAAGTTATTATTGGTGTGGATAAATGAGAAACAATTAGCAGGAGATACTCTTATGACTTCGATTATTTGTGAAAAGGCTAGGCAGTTGCATGAAGATTTCGTAAAGAAATTGCCTGCAAATAGTGGTTATGTGAGTGAATTTAACCCTTTGACTGTTTCAGGCCCCTCTCTGAAACTGTCATTCTATGTCACCAAATATTCGAAAAAAAAAATTATTTTTTCTTATGAAAATGTTAGGAATATTTTTCTGAGTGTTTTAAGCCTAAAAAAAAAAATTTTTGCCATCAGTACTTACCGAGATATAGAGCCGCAAAGTTTGCTGAAAGTGACGTGCGTATGGCAACAGCGGCGACTGCCGCCCACCCGGTATTCTTTTATTTACTCTAATTCAAAGGTTTCTTGCATTTTTCAATATTTTTCTGTTCCATTTAACTTATGTGGCCTGTGAGACCAATGTAAGGTGCATTCTTCAAATATACACTCATTGTTTACAACACAGTAACAGAACAAACTTTATCACTATTAGTTTGTGTATACACTTTGCTTACACAAACAAACAATACAAAACAATGTTTATTACTATTGTTCCATAATATATATACATATGTACAGTCACTAAACACGTTCCTAGAACTGCTGCAGCTTGTGGAACTCTTTGAAACATGGGTATATGCAGAGGGGCACTTGACACTCCTCACACACAAAACAAGTGTCTCTGCGTGTTTGTGGGTGTTTTGTGGTATGTGTACATACATAACACCTCTTCTGAGCATTTTTCTTGGCAGTAGTAGGAGGCAGTTGCATGGGGTAGTGATCACCAGGCCTGAAACGAGATGACGTGTGTTGGTAATTTCGTGGGCACTGGTCTATTGCAGGTGTTGCTCCTTGGTACTTTGCAATTATTTGTCTGATTACTGACAAGCAAAATTCACCATATTTTGGTGTTTTGTTGGTCTTCAACTTGTATATGTTATAAGCATTCAGCATAGAGATATCAACAAGATGGAAAAAAAGTTTTATATACCACTTATAACTCTTGCGTACACAGTCTGCAAACCCAATCTGCATGTCACATTTGTCCACTAAGTGCATATTGAGGTTGTAGTCCATGACAGCTGCAGGCTTTAGAATGGGTTCATTGGTCTCTCTGTTGTGCCTGCCACTGTGTACCATTTCGTTTTGGTGAACTGATGTCAATAGTGTGACATCACGTTTGTCATGCCACCGAAATGCCATGATGCCATTGGCAGCAAAGGCTTGCACCTCACCTCTGCGAGTGCCAGCGTCGAACCTTGGCATATGTTTACGATTACGACGCACTGTGCCACACACGTCTGTCAAGTTCACTCGCAAGAAATCACTGAGTAAGGGGCTTGTGTACCAGTTATCAGTAAATAACATATGCCCCTTACCAAGATATGGTTCCATCATTGCTCGAACCACATCACCAGAGATACCCAATAACTTCATGGTATCTCTCAAAGTATTACTGCCAGTGTACACAATGATATCTAAAACTAGACCACTTCTGCAATCACACAGTACAAATAGCTTTATACCAAAGTGTTTCCTCTTGCTTGGTATATATTGCTTGAATGAGAGTCTTCCTTTGAATAAAATCAAGGACTCATCAATAACAAGCTTCCTGAAGGGATAAAAAAAAATGCAGCACTTTTGTTTCAGGTACATAAACACATTTCTTATCTTATATAACCTGTCGCTTCTGTCAGGCCTGGTTTTGTCTGAAAAGTGTAACATACGTAACAGTATCAGGAAACGATTGACACCTATAATGTCACTAAAACCTGGAGTTGAAATCAGGCGTTCTGTTGCCCAGTATGTGGTGACAGTGTGCTTATACACATGTGGCATAAGCATTATTGTGGCAAAAAACAGGTACATCTCTGCCACAGTTGTCTCCTTCCACTTGTGTAGCCATGATTTTGGTGAGAGAATTGTATTTGCCATGGTGTAATCACAGTATGTGTTTGTTTCCCTGACAATGATGTCCATCAGGGGTTCATTGAAGAATAACTCAAAGCAGTCCAGTTCACTGGCATTGTTCCCAAGTGGACATGATGGCTTTATTTCACTTTGTGTTTCATCAAAGTCATGGGGACTGGGAACAAACTCGTCACCGTCCTGCCAATCCCAGATGTGGTCTGCTGGTGGGGTCTGGATATTGTACCGTGGTTGTGGTTGTGCAGGTTGTGGTTGTGCAGGTTGTGGGAGTGCAGGTTGTGGGAGTGCAGGTTGTGGGAGTGTGGGGTCGGGTGAGGCTGGTTGTTGTGTAGAGTCAGCAGAGTGGGTAGTAGCGTGGCCCGCTGATGGTGTCACATGGGCCGTGCCACCCTCACTATCACCACCACTGCCTGCTCCCTCACTCACATCATTCATACCCATCGTTACAATATCATCATCTTCACTATCAGGTCGTGGTGTAGGGCCACGGGATGTGCTCCCAGAGTTTCTCCTTCCCCTTGGAACAACATATGAAACACTACCAGACCGCATGCTACGTCGTACATACTGCCGCTTCACTGGGGAATATTCACCCTCACTGTCACTAGAACTGCTTTCAATGGCCTTGAAATCACTATCACTATCACATTCACTGCTATCAACTGGGTGTTGTACACGACCAAATAGTTTCCTCTTTCGTCCTGGTACAGGCGAACGTGAACGTGACCAAGCCGGCCCAGTACCAGAGGTGGAAGGTTGTGGGTCATCTGGGTTTTCATCACAAATTATGTTATCCTGGGCACTTTTTCCGGTAACAATCGCTTCAAAACCCTGGAATTCACTGTCACTGACATTTTCATCGCTGTTAGAGCTATCACTTGGGAACAAAAGACCTCCAATCTGCCGAGGAGTGAGGAACTTCTTACCGAGAGGCATGGTAAAAATGGACTAACAAGATGGCGTTCCCACAATGCACCGCTGGGTCCCAGATTTTTTTCACAGGGTGCACACCGACCACTGAGACCCATTCTCTCTCATGTAGGCCTACCAGGCCTTTCCCGCTTGATTTGAAGCCGCTAGAATTTGTGCGTATAAATACGTCAGAAACATTGGCTTGTAAGACGTATTTATATGTCGTGAACAGTGAAAGGGTTAAGGCCAGCAAAGGCTGGCCGGAAAAGGCAATGCCAGGACACAAGCCTATGAAAGACAGGCTGACGCTAATGTTCTGTGCTAATGCTAGTGGGGATTTCAAAGTGAAGCCATTACTAGTGTACCATTCTGAAAATCCCAGTGTGTTCAGGAAAAACAATGTTATGAAGAGTAAATTGTGTGTGTTTTGGAAATCTAATAGTAAGGCATGGGTCATGAGGGAAATTTTCGTCGAGTGGTTCAATGAAGTGTTTGGCCCTAGTGTGAAGGAGTATCTCCTGGAAAAGAAATTGGATCTCAAGTGCCTGCTAGTAATGGACAATGCACCTGCTCATCCTCCAAACTTGGATGACCTAATTTTCGAAGAGTTTGGGTTCATCACAGTAAAGTTCTTGCCCACGAATACCACTCCTCTCCTCCAACCCATGGACCAGCAGGTTATTGCAAACTTTAAAAAACTCTACACAAAAGCAATGTTTCACAGGTGCTTGACTGTGACCACAGACACTCACTTGACCCTAAGGGAATTTTGGAGAGAACACTTCAGCATCCTCCATTGCATAACCCTTATAGGTATGGCTTGGGAGGGAGTGACTACCAGGACTTTGAACTCTGCCTGGAGAAAATTGTGGCCAGATTGTGTCGACAAGAGGGATTTTGAAGGATTTGGGACTGACCCTAATGAGCCTATGTCTGTTGGAAAATCAATTGTGGCACTGGGGAGTTCCATGGGGTTGGATGTGAGTTTGGAGGATGTGGAAGAATTGGTGGAAGACCACAATGAAGAGCTCACCACTGAGGAGCTGCAAGAGCTTCAGCAGGAAGAGCAACACATCGCAGCTCAGAATCTTGCTGCAGAGGAGGAGGAAGAGAGATGGAAGAAGGTGCCTTCTTCAGAAATTAAAGAGATTTTTACTATGTGGGGTAAGATGGAAAGCTTTATGGAGAAACATCACCCTAACAAGGTTGTTGCAAGCCAGGTTGGCAACATGTACAGTGACAAAGTCTTGGGCCATTTTAGGGAAGTGTTAAAGAGACGTCAGAAACAGAGCTCTCTCCACAGTTATTTTGCGAGACAGGACTCCAGTGACTCTCAAGGTGGTCCTAGTGGCATTAAGAAACAGAGAAGAGAAGCAACCCCAGAAAAGCAAATGGTACCTGAGGTGTTGATCGAAAGGGATTCCCCTTCCAAACTATAAACAATCCACTCTCCTCCTCCTCCTCCAGTCTCCAATACACTATGAAGAATCTCCAATAAAGGTAAGTGTTATGCTGTTAATGTTTCATTCATCATTTCCCATTATATTGTTTATGTACTACATGTATATTTCATGTAAAAAAAATTTTTGTTTTAATACTTCTGGGTGTCAGGAACGGATTAATTGTATTTACGTTATTTCTTATGGGGAAAATTGATTCGTAAATCGTAAATTTCGTTTATAGTAATGGCTCCAGGAACGGATTAATTGCGAAAAACGAGGGACCACTGTACTAGTGTACTAAATGAAGAATAAATGACACTTTCCTCTATTGAAGATGTAGTGATGAGTCACTGTGTCCTGGGAGTGCCTTTTCCTCCTGAGTAATGCAGGTCGGTATTGTATACCATTTTGATGTTCAACTTGTCAGACACTGCAACACATGGCATCTTGGTACAGAAAACACCTTGGACAAGTTTTTCAAGTGAGAAGTGTTGGATCTGAGAAGGACATGACCTCTCAGTGGCTACATTCTCAATACTACTACTACTCTGCACCTCTCCTTCCGACAGTATTTAAGTCTCCGCACTGTCGCTTGATCTTCAGATAGTTCCTGACTATGGAACTGAACTTCTCCAGGCTGAGGGACTGACAACCTCAAATTCTACGACTTCAAGGGTGATGGACTGTTTACATCGTCTTCACATCTCTACTGTTCCTGCCTACTTTCTGTATTCGACTGAAGAAGCCTACTGTGTAGGCGAAACATTTCGGAATAAAGTTGTCTAACTGTTGCATATGTGTCTTACCTAACAACAATGCAGGTCCTGTTTGGCATTTTCTTCTGGAACAGGCCTTATCACACTGTATGCCACTACGATTCTTAAATCTCTCAAACCAACCTTTGCTGGCCCTAAATTCACCAATATGAGCACTAGTTCCAGGCATTTTTTCTGTTAACCTGGGTGTTAGTTGACTGGTGTGGGTAGCATCCTGGGGGATAAGATTAAGGACCCCAATGGAAATAAGTTAGACAGTCCTCGATGACACATTGACTTTCTTGGGTTATCCTGGGTGGCTAACCCTCTGGGGTTAATTGTTTCTTGGTATTTTCGATAAGTCACATCAACAACAGTCTCTCCACATCTTCGAGAAGTACAGCTGACCGTGGTGCAGCAGCAGCAGCAGCAACTGACGGTGCTACAGCAGCAGCTGACTGTGGTGCAGCAGCAGCTGACCGTGGTGCAGCAGCAGCAGAAGCTGACCGTGGTACAGCAGCAGCTGACGGTGCTACAGCAGCAGCTGGCCGTGGTACAGCAGCAGCTGACTGTGGTACAGCAGCAGCTGACTGTGGTATAGCAGCAGCTGACTGTGGTACAGCAGCAGCTGATGGTGCTACAGCAGCAGCTGACCATGGTACAGCAGCAGCTGACGGTGCTACAGCAGCAGCTGACGGTGCTACAGCAGCAGCTGAAGGTGCTACAGCAGCAGCTGAAGGTGCTGCAGCAGCAGCTGACTGTGGTACAGCAGCAGCAGCAGCTGACAGTGCTACAGCAGCAGCTGACTGTGGTACAGCAGCAGCTGACAGTGCTACAGCAGCAGCTGACAGTGCTACAGCAGCAGCTGACTGTGGTACAGCAGCAGCTGACTGTGGTACAGCAGCAGCTGACTGTGGTACAGCAGCAGCTGACTGTGGTACAGCAGCAGCTGACTGTGGTACAGCAGCAGCTGACTGTGGTACAGCAGCAGCTGACTGTGGTACAGCAGCAGCTGACTGTGGTACAGCAGCAGCTGACTGTGGTACAGCAGCAGCTGACTGTGGTACAGCAGCAGCTGACTGTGGTACAGCAGCAGCTGACTGTGGTACAGCAGCAGCTGACTGTGGTACAGCAGCAGCTGACTGTGGTACAGCAGCAGCTGACTGTGGTACAGCAGCAGCTGACTGTGGTACAGCAGCAGCTGACTGTGGTACAGCAGCAGCTGACTGTGGTACAGCAGCAGCTGACTGTGGTACAGCAGCAGCTGACTGTGGTACAGCAGCAGCTGACTGTGGTACAGCAGCAGCTGACTGTGGTACAGCAGCAGCTGACTGTGGTACAGCAGCAGCTGACTGTGGTACAGCAGCAGCTGACTGTGGTACAGCAGCAGCTGACTGTGGTACAGCAGCAGCTGACTGTGGTACAGCAGCAGCTGACTGTGGTACAGCAGCAGCTGACTGTGGTACAGCAGCAGCTGACTGTGGTACAGCAGCAGCTGACTGTGGTACAGCAGCAGCTGACTGTGGTACAGCAGCAGCTGACTGTGGTACAGCAGCAGCTGACTGTGGTACAGCAGCAGCTGACGGTGGTACAGCAGCAGCTGACGGTGGTACAGCAGCAGCTGAAGGTGCTACAGCAGCACCTGACTGTGGTACAGCAACAGCTGGCCGTGGTGCAGCAGCAGCTGACCGTGATACGATAGTATTTCTCACCCTTTTTACCATAGGGTTGGCACTAGATGCTTTCTTTGGGCCCATGGTGGCTTATTTAGCAGTTACAAGCACTAAAAACACTGGAATAATACAAAATTTATTGAATGTATGCGTGCAACCGTCTGCCCTGGCTTGTAAACAATGTCACACTAGCTCAGCTGAGGCACTCAGGCCAGATGGACCAGATGGCCGCATTCGGGACGAATGATGCAAGTCGAGTTTTTCAACGTAGATCGGGGTCAAATTTTTATGCCAACAAGCATCGTAAGTCAGTTTTATCGTAGGTTGAGGCCATCATAAGTCAGGAGTCCACTGTATTTGCATACCACTCTGAGCTCTGATAAGACATTTCGCTGTTCCAACCTCCTTTTACAGCAGGCAAAAAATCCTGAAGGCATCATACATATAGAAAAAATGTCAGTATACCTATGCTGTGATACACTCCTTCTTTTTACATCCATTGACTAATAAATTTATCTTAAGTTGTAGTATTTTCATATTTCTTGCAGACAACCTTGAAAATGACATAAAGCGCTTTGATACTTTACAAGACTTGGAGTCTTCAGCAAAATCAGCACATCACCCTACAAATGCTCTAAGGTAAAGCTTGGAAAATGTGTGGCTTCTGTATATACATACTTGTGTACCATTGTGTACAAGTCAACCTCCGACTTAATACCCCCCAAATTAATTTTCATATCTCTTGTATAAGTCTACCCTTGTGTTTGAGGTACAATAGAACATCATTCAAAAGATAAAATACAGTGCTAGTTGTTTGTATTTTGTTGCACTGTGCAAAGAAGAAAAAGGTAGTCTGCCAGTTTAGTATTTTCTCTCGCTAAGTCGAACACTCAAATATACAAGAAAATGGTACTGTAAAATAGTGGAAACCTAATTTCTAACAGAGCTAGTGTTGTGTTAGTCACTGTATTGAGATCGTGTGTGCAGCACATCTTGCTGCTGCATGAAAAAAAAAAAGGTATAGAGGAATAGAAGAGTACCATCATTGTAGCAAATACTTTAGGTAGTTTTAAGGTGTGTTAAACAGTTACTTAAGTGGGAATGGTTGGGTGTGAATTGGACCTGCCTAACATGGGTCACTAGACCTACTGCAGTGCTTTTTTTATTCGTTTGGGTTTATGTTCTTATTTGTTTTTAACACACTGGCCGTCTCCTACTGAGGCAGGGTGACCTGGAAAAGAAACGCTTTCACCATCATTCGTGTTATCACTGTGTAGCCAGAGGTGCATAGATAGGACAGTTTAGATGTCATTCTAAATGGCAAATATCCAAAACTCCTCCTTTAACCCTTTCAGGGTCCAAGGCCCAAATCTGGAGTCACGCACCAGTGTCCAAGAATTTAAAAAAAAAAAATTTGTTATTTTTTCTTATGAAATCATAGAGAATCTTTTTGTGAAGGTAATAAAACAAAAAGTACGAAATTTGGTGGAAAATTGACGAAATTATGCTCTCGCGAATTTTGATGTGTCAGCGATATTTACGAATCGGCGATTTTGCCGACTTTGACTCCCATTTTAGGCCAATTACATTATTCCAATCAACCAAATTCTTAGCTATTTCACTAGTATTACTTCTATTCTATCGATTGAGCACAAGAAATCGCCAAGTCAACTGTTTCAACTACAAAATAAAGTGATCGGAAATTGTTAATTTGGCAAATTTAACACAAAGTTCAAAATATTCCAATTTCAAAATAGGGTCCAGAATGAACAATGTAGGCATTCCTGGCACTAAACTAACATTTCCTCTGTTCATTAGTTATGTTTTGAGGCTTTACAAATAAATTCCATTTTGATTTTTTATTCACATAATGAATTTTTATTCACACCAAAAAATAGAAGATTTACTGTTATGCAATACTGTAATAATTGTATAAATATCATCACCATATTTGTGAATGTATATTAGACCCACCAGCTGACGTGTATTAGACGTGTGAGGTCGTTTGTTTACTCTTGAATATCGGCAAAAATTTAACATTTCCGCTACTTTGAGCTCAGTTTCAAGCCATTTCCAGTGCTAAAACCAATCAAAATCATCTCTATTTCTGTAATATGTCTTCCATTCTATCAAATGAGACCAAGAAATCGCAAATACAACTATAAAAAACATACGAAAAAACACTGCAAAGTTGCTGCTTTAATCGAAAAATCATGATTTCATTTTTTTTCTCTCATTATACACAGTGTGCTGCAGGATCTGTTTTATGTGGTGCACACATACCACATAGATGTATTCTCTCATATCTAGGCCCAAATGTACCACTCACAGTTTATCAGAGTGAGCTGAGCTCATGGCGTAGATCTACGGTTTGGACCCTGAACGTAAAGCCGTAGATCTACGGGACGGACCCTGAAAGGGTTAAAGTGCAGGCACTGTACTTCCCACCTCCAGGACTCAA
>NW_027198475.1:0-43907 GCF_038502225.1 Cherax quadricarinatus | reverse complement strand
CCAGTGTCGTCAGTCCGATTTCCCTTAACCTTTCCTCGTACGACATTCCCTTGAGCTCTGGGACTAGCCTTGTTGCAAACCTTTGTACTTTCTCTAACTTCTTGACGTGCTTGACCAGGTGTGGGTTCCAGACTGGTGCTGCATACTCCAGTATGGGCCTAACATACACAGTGTACAGTGTCTTGAACGATTCCTTATTAAGGTATCGGAACGCTATTCTCAGGTTTGCCAGGCGCCCGTATGCTGCAGCGGTTATTTGGTTGATGTGTGCCTCCGGTGATGTGCTCGGTGTTATGGTCACCCCAAGGTCTTTCTCCCTGAGTGAGGTCTGTAGTCTTTGTCCACCTAGCCTATACTCTGTCTGCGGTCTTCTTTGCCCCTCCCCAATCTTCATGACTTTGCATTTGGCTGGATTGAATTCGAGAAGCCAGTTACTGGACCACATGTCCAGCCTGTCCAGGTCTCTTTGCAGTCCTGCCTCATCCTCGTCCGATTTAATTCTTCTCATCAACTTCACGTCATCTGCGAACAGGGACACTTCAGAGTCTATTCCTTCCATCATGTCGTTCACATATATCAAAAATAGCACTGGTCCTAGAACTGACCCCTGTGGGACCCCGCTCGTAACAGGCGCCCACTGTGATACCTCTTCACGTACCATGACTCGTTGCTGCCTCCCTGTCAGGTATTCCCTTATCCATTGCAGTGCCCTCCCTTTTACGTGCGCCTGATCCTCCAGCTTCTGCACTAATCTCTTGTGGGGAACTGTGTCAAAGGCCTTCCTGCAGTCTAGGAAAACGCAATCTACCCACCCCTCTCTCTCGTGTCTTACTTCTGTTACCTTGTCATAAAACTCCAGGAGGTTTGTGATACAAGATTTGCCTTCCATGAACCCATGCTGGTTTTCATTTATAATCTTGTTCCTTTCCAGGTGTTCGACCACTCTCCTCCTGATAATCTTCTCCATGACTTTGCACACAATACATGTCAGAGACACAGGTCTGTAGTTTAGTGCCTCGTTTCTGTTTCCTTTCTTAAATATGGGGACTACATTAGCTGTCTTCCATTTCTCAGGTAGTTGCCCAGTTTCAAGGGATGTGTTGAAGATTGTGGTTAGAGGCACGCACAGCATCTCTGCTCCTTCTCTAAGGACCCATGGGGAGATGTTGTCCGGTCCCATCGCCTTTGAGGTGTCAAGGTCACTTAAGAGCTTCTTCACCTCCTCCTCAGTTGTTCGTATGTCATCCAACACTTGTTGGTATATTCCCTCTTGATGTTCCCTTCTGTGCTGTCTTCCCACAGCCCTTCCTGTCTCTACTGTAAAAACTTCCTTAAATCTCCTGTTCAGCTCCTCACATACCTCCTGATCATTTCTTGTGAGTTCTCCACCTTCTGTCCTTAATCTGATCACCTGGTCTTTGACTGTTGTCTTCCTCCTGATGTGGCTATACAACAGTTTCGGGTCAGTCTTGATTCTCGATGCTATGTCATTTTCATACTGTCGCTGGGCCTCCCTCCTTACCTGTGCGTACTCATTCCTGGCTCTGCGACTGATCTCCCTATTTTCGTGTGTTCTCTGCCTTCTGTACTTTTTCCATTCTCTATTGCACTTTGTTTTTGCCTCCTTACACCGTCGGGTAAACCAGGGGCTCGTTCTGGTCTTCCCGTTGTTACTGTTGCCCTTGGGAATAAACCTTTCCACTGCCTCCTTGCATTTTGTTGTTACATATTCCATCATTTCATTTACTGGCTTTCCTGCCAGTTCTCTGTCCCACTGGACCTCCCGCAGGAAGTTCTTCAACCCTATGTAGTCCCCTCTTTTATAGTCAGGCTTTTCCCATTCAACTCCTGTTATTCTCTCCACTTGCAGCTCTACTATGTATTCAAAGCACAGAACCACGTGGTCGCTAGCTCCTAGGGGACTCTCATACTTGATGTCCTCAATGTCTGAGCTGCCCAGGGTGAACACAAGGTCCAATCTTGCTGGTTCATCCTCCCCTCTCACTCTGGTAGTGTCCTTAACATGTTGGTGCATGAGGTTTTCCAGCACCACGTCCAACATCCTGGCTCTCCATGTTTCGGGACCCCCATGTGGCTCCAGGTTTTCCCAGTCAATCTCCCTGTGGTTGAAATCCCCCATAACCAGCAACTTTGCTCTGCTGGAGTGAGCTCTTCTTGCCACCTCAGCAAGTGTGTCCACCATTGCTCTGTTGCTCTCTTCATATTCCTCTCTTGGCCTCCTGCAGTTCTGTGGTGGATTATACATCACTGCAATGACCACTTTGTGTTCCCCAGACTGAAGTGTACCTGCTATGTAGTCTCTTTCTCCCGTCTCATCTATGCCTTCCATTTTCTCGAATTTCCATCTGTTTTTTACGAGCAGAGCAACCCCACCTCCCCCCCTGCCCCTTCTATCTTTCCTCATGATCTGGTATCCTGGTGGGAAGATTGCATCTGTTATTGTCTCCATGAGTTTTGTTTCTGTAACTGCTATGATGTCTGGGGACTTCTCATTGATTCTTTCTTGCCATTCCTCATGTTTATTCGTTAATCCATCTGCATTTGTGTACCAAACCTTCAACTTCTGTTCTAATACTGTAACTGTGGTGCGGGGGGTGGAAACAGAGGGATCGGTGTGTGATGGTTGGTTTGGATTGTTCAGTTGCCTTGGGGGTGTCGTGGCTGGAGTCCTTCTGCAGGTGTTTCTGGGGGGTGCGCTTGTCCTTCCATTTGATCCTGGGTTATTCTGCTCTCCTTTTTCATTTCCTCCCATTTCTCCTTTCGTTTTTGAACTCTCTCTTTCATTGTCTTCCTTTCGTCCTGTGTTCTGTCTCGATCGAGGTACACACTCCGGAACTCCTGCTTGCCTCTCAGCCGTGCTTTCTCCTGCAGGATCATGGTTCGGGTTGATTCTGCCTTGAAAATTACTTTGAGAGGCCGATTCCTTTTCTTTGTGAACCACCCAATTCTCCGAAAATTTGCCACCTGGGTCATGTCCCCCTCGCCTATCACCTTCATGATATCTTCAATCGCTTTTTTCTCCTCCTGCTTTCTTTCATCATAAGTTTCCCCTTTAGCTTCGTCTAGCCCATAGACAAACACGGATCTCTCCCTTTCCACCTCCCACTGTGACTCCCATTGCATCCTCTGATGTGTTTTAGTTCCTTCCCGTGGAGTGTTCCTTCCTTCAGTCCCTTCCCTAGTTATGGCCCCTATGCTTCTTGGTTTGTCCTTCCTGCTCACCTGTTCCTGGCCCCCACAGGTATCTGGTAAGGTCCTTGCACATGTCCTAGTTCCTTCAATGTCTTCCAACCTCTCATTCTGTCCTAGTGTGCTCCCTGTCTTTGTTTTGGCCCCATGTGGGTTTGACAGGACCTCTGCATACAGTTTAGTTTCCATGCTTCCTTCAGACCTGTTGTCTGTGTTTGATGTAGCCATTGCCGATGCTACTTCTGTAATATCTTTGTCTCTGTGCTGTTTCAGATGTCTCAGCTCCTCTTCTAATCTCTCTATCTTGATTTCTGCTGCTGTGGCCTGTTGCTTCCACCTTCTGCATTCTGCTGCTAACCTCTCTTCCATCTTCCTTTCCAGCTCATCTAGTCTCCTTCCCCAGTCTTCCTCCCTTTTTTTGAGCTCTACCTCCCATTCCTCCCTCCCAGATTCGTCCTTGGAGCCCCTTGTCCGGTGGCTAAGTGTGTTAGGGAAGGGGGAGAGGTGGTTAGGGGAGGGGGGGTACGTGTTTGTGTCCAGTGTTTGTGTCAAGTGGTGTGTGTGTGTGTGTGTGTGTGTGTGTGTGTGTGTGTGTGTGTGTGTGTGTGTGTGTGTGTGTGTGTGTGTGTCTGTGTGTGTGTGTGTGTGTGTGTGTGTGTGTGTGTGTGTGTGTGTGTGTGTGTGTGTGTGTGTGTGTGTGTGTGTGTGTGTGTGTGTGTGTGTGTGTGTGTGTGTGTGTGTGTGTGTGTGTGTGTGTGTGTGTGTGTGTGTGTGTGTGTGTGTGTGTGTGTGTGTGTGTGTGTGTGTGTGTGTGTGTGTGTGTGTGTGTGTGTGTGTGTGTGTGTGTGTGTGTGTGTGTGTGTGTGTGTGTGTGTGTGTGTGTGTGTGTGTGTGTGTGTGTGTGTGTGTGTGTGTGTGTGTGTGTGTGTGTGTGTGTGTGTGTGTGTGTGTGTGTGTGTGTGTGTGTGTGTGTGTGTGTGTGTGTGTGTGTGTGTGTGTGTGTGTGTGTGTGTGTGTGTGTGTGTGTGTGTGTACTCACCTAGTTGTACTCACCTAGTTGAGGTTGCGGGGGTCGAGTCCGAGCTCCTGGCCCCGCCTCTTCACTGATCGCTACTAGGTCACTCTCCCTGAGCCGTGAGCTTTATCATACCTCTGCTTAAAGCTATGTATGGATCCTGCCTCCACTACATCGCTTCCCAAACTATTCCACTTACTGACTACTCTGTGGCTGAAGAAATACTTCCTAACATCCCTGTGATTCATCTGTGTCTTCAGCTTCCAACTGTGTCCCCTTGTTACTGTGTCCAATCTCTGGAACATCCTGTCTTTGTCCACCTTGTCAATTCCTCTCAGTATTTTGTATGTCGTTATCATGTCCCCCCTATCTCTCCTGTCCTCCAGTGTCGTCAGGTTGATTTCCCTTAACCTCTCCTCGTAGGACATACCTCTTAGCTCTGGGACTAGTCTTGTTGCAAACCTTTGCACTTTCTCTAGTTTCTTCACGTGCTTGGCTAGGTGTGGGTTCCAAACTGGTGCCGCATACTCCAATATGGGCCTAACATACACGGTGTACAGGGTCCTGAATGATTCCTTATTAAGATGTCGGAATGCTGTTCTGAGGTTTGCTAGGCGCCCATATGCTGCAGCAGTTATTTGGTTGATGTGCGCTTCAGGAGATGTGCCTGGTGTTATACTCACCCCAAGATCTTTTTCCTTGAGTGAGGTTTGTAGTCTCTGACCCCCTAGACTGTACTCCGTCTGCGGCCTTCTTTGCCCTTCCCCAATCTTCATGACTTTGCACTTGGTGGGATTGAACTCCAGGAGCCAATTGCTGGACCAGGTCTGCAGCCTGTCCAGATCCCTTTGTAGTTCTGCCTGGTCTTCGATCGAGTGAATTCTTCTCATCAACTTCACGTCATCTGCAAACAGGGACACCTCAGAGTCTATTCCTTCCGTCATGTCGTTCACAAATACCAGAAACAGCACTGGTCCTAGGACTGACCCCTGCGGGACCCCGCTGGTCACAGGTGCCCACTCTGACACCTCGCCACGTACCATGACTCGCTGCTGTCTTCCTGACAAGTATTCCCTGATCCATTGTAGTGCCTTCCCTGTTATCCCTGCTTGGTCCTCCAGTTTTTGCACCAATCTCTTGTGTGGAACTGTGTCAAACGCCTTCTTGCAGTCCAAGAAAATGCAATCCACCCACCCCTCTCTCTCTTGTCTTACTGCTGTCACCATGTCATAGAACTCCAGTAGGTTTGTGACACAGGATTTCCCGTCCCTGAAACCATGTTGGCTGCTGTTGATGAGATCATTCCTTTCTAGGTGTTCCACCACTCTTCTCCTGATAATCTTCTCCATGATTTTGCATACTATACATGTCAGTGACACTGGTCTGTAGTTTAATGCTTCATGTCTGTCTCCTTTTTTAAAGATTGGGACTACATTTGCTGTCTTCCATGCCTCAGGCAATCTCCCTGTTTCGATAGATGTATTGAATATTGTTGTTAGGGGTACACATAGCGCCTCTGCTCCCTCTCTCAATACCCATGGGGAGATGTTATCTGGCCCCATTGCCTTTGAGGTATCTAGCTCACTCAGAAGCCTCTTCACTTCTTCCTCGGTTGTGTGCACTGTGTCCAGCACTTGGTGGTGTGCCCCACCTCTCCGTCTTTCTGGAGTCCCTTCTGTCTCCTCTGTGAACACTTCTTTGAATCTCTTGTTGAGTTCTTCACATACTTCACGGTCATTTCTTGTTGTCTCTCCTCCTTCCTTCCTTAGCCTGATTACCTGGTCCTTGACTGTTGTTTTCCTCCTGATGTGGCTGTACAACAGTTTCGGGTCAGATTTGGCTTTCGCTGCTATGTCATTTTCATATTGTCTTTGGGCCTCCCTTCTTATCTGTGCATATTCGTTTCTGGCTCTACGACTGTTCTCCTTATTCTCCTGGGTCCTTTGCCTTCTATATTTCTTCCATTCCCTAGCACACTTGGTTTTTGCCTCCCTGCACCTTTGGGTAAACCATGGGCTCATCCTGGCTTTTTCATTAATCCTGTTACCCTTGGGTACAAACCTCTCCTCAGCCTCCTTGCATTTTGTTGCTACATATTCCATCATCTCATTAACTGGCTTCCCTGCCAGTTCTCTGTCCCACTGAACCCCGTTCAGGTAGTTCCTCATTCCTGTGTAGTCCCCTTTCTTGTAGTTTGGCTTCATTCGTCCTGGCCTTCCTGCTTCTCCCTCCACTTGTAGCTCTACTGTGTATTCGAAGCTTAAAACCACATGGTCACTGGCCCCAAGGGGTCTTTCATATGTGATGTCCTCGATATCTGCACTACTCAAGGTGAATACTAAGTCCAGCCTTGCTGGTTCATCCTCTCCTCTCTCTCTTGTAGTGTCCCTTACGTGTTGGCACATGAAGTTTTCCAGTACCACCTCCATCATCTTAGCCCTCCATGTATCTTGGCCCCCATGTGGGTCCAAGTTCTCCCAATCGATCTCCTTGTGGTTAAAGTCACCCATGATCAGGAGCTTTGCCCTGCATGCATGAGCTCTTCTGGCCACTCTAGGCAGTGTGTCAACCATCGCTCTATTGCTCTCGTCGTACTCTTGCCTTGGCCTGTGTGTGTGTGTGTGTGTGTGTGTGTGTGTTTGTGTGTGTGTGTGTCTGTGTGTGTGTGTGTGTGTGTGTGTGTGTGTGTGTGTGTGTGTATGTGTGTGTGTGTGTGTCTGTGTGTGTGTGTGGTCTACCCTTGTGTGCATGTGTGTGTATATGTGTGTGTATGTGTGTGTGTGTGAGTGTCTTGTGCGGTGTAATGACTGGCCGCAACTTCTTGTGACTTGACACAACCCTCCTGGGACTTGACCAACCCTAGCACCGTCTTACAATGTTGCCCTTAAAAGCTTGTCCCACCTACCTTCTCACACTCGTCAACACTATATTCTCTATGTCTATGCTATTTCTATTCTAATTCTGGTAATAGCTTGCAGGAGTGAGTGACCAGTATCAAACAGTATGCAAGGCCAGCCAGGGCCGTCAACATGCAAACCACAAATAGGCGAATAAACTTGCGCTGCAATGGTGCGGTGACAGTTGCCAGCTGCTGATGACGAAGTCGTCGTACGTAGGCCTTAAATCCCTATTTTGGAGATCCTTCACCCGTGATGTTTATAACCATATATTCTCATACATCCCGCTTCCTCACGCGATTTCACTCTTCACTGATGATAGTATACACTTCACATTATATACACTTCACTTTATATGTATAATGGCACACAACTTGTCGTGACGTCACTTCTTCAGGCCTACCGCTGCCAATGTGGCAACAGCGCCTAAGACCCCCAACGGTTTGCGCTTTGAAATATTATGATTTCAGCTTTCCTCTCACTTTCTTTAACTAATAACTTTAATTATCACTCGTAGTATTGTTCACTGACGTTCCACTACCACTGATTACTGCTAGCTGTTATTGCACGCCTTACAACGCTAAGGTTCTCGGAGCCTTGTTACCCACGTCTGCACCCCACGGACCCACTATACTCTGTCTGTGGTCTTCTGTGCCCCTCCCCCATCTTCATGACTTTGCATTTGGCAGGATTAAATTCGAGAAGCCATTTGCTGGACCAGGTGTCCAGTCTGTCCAGGTCTCTTTGAAGTCCTGCCTGGTCCTCATCAGATTTAATTCTCCTCATTAACTTCATATCATCTGCAAACAGGGACACTTCTGAGTCTAACCCTTCCGTCATGTCGTTCACATATACCAAAAATAGCACTGGTCCTAGGACCGACCCCTGTGGGACCCCGCTCGTCACAGGTGCCCACTGTGATACATCATTACGTACCATGACTCGTTGTTGCCTTCCTGTCAGGTATTCTCTGATCCATTGCAGTGCCCTTCTTGTTATATGCGCCTGGTGCTCTAGCTTCTGCACTAATCTCTTGTGAGGAACTGTGTCAAAGGCCTTCTTGCAGTCCAAGAAGATGCAATCAACCCACCCCTCTCTCTCTTGTCTTACTTCTGTTATTTTATCATAG
Source organism: Cherax quadricarinatus (assembly GCF_038502225.1). Lineage (NCBI taxonomy): Eukaryota > Metazoa > Arthropoda > Malacostraca > Decapoda > Parastacidae > Cherax > Cherax quadricarinatus. Next base: position 35,656 of record NW_027198475.1, on the reverse strand, counting down.
TGTGTGTGTGTGTGTGTGTGTTTGTGTGTGTGTACTCACCTAATTGTGGTTGCAGGGGTCGAATCGTAGCACCTGGCCCCGCCTCTTCACTGGTCGCTACTAGGTCCACTCTCTCCCTACTCCACGAGCTCAAGAACTTGGGTGAGTGTGAAGTGAAGTGGTGATTCACATGCATTCTTGACTGTTCCAGCACCGAGGCTTTTGTAGAGTTCAGTACAGGTCATGGTGTCAGTATTTGAAGGAGAAGTGTAGAAGGTAAGGTTTTCCCATGAGGGTTTACTGGAGTCGTCGTTATCTTCCTCTTCTGGAGTGGATACATTGGGAGAATCTACAATGGTGGTAGCAGGTGACTGAGGGTCGACAGGAACAGTGGAGAGGTGTAATGGTCGTGTAACAGCAGGCTGGGAGAGGTGGGAGACGGTGGTTGAGGCAGCATGATCAACGTTGTCAGCGGTGGAAGTGGTTATAGAAGTTACAGGAGCAGTTGCTTGGGCAGGAGACAGGTCTGCAGGTGCAGTAAAGTTCAGGACGTTGGGAAGGATCTTGAGGATGTCTGCTGAAGGTGTGGAGTCCGGAAAATTGAAGGCAGGCATGTTGTTCAGACGGAATAGTTCGTTAATAGTGGTGTTGAATGTGCCTGGGTTTCTTGCGTTTGCAAGGTGTGCATACACCATGCAGTACAGCACCTTGGAGGAAGCACCTTCGGGGAGTGGAGAGAGGGAGTTGCTGGGCGATGGTGCCTGTAGATTAGCGTGCAGAGTCTTGGTGTCTGTTTGTGGTTTGGTTATTGCAGCGTTTGTCGGTGAATTGGAGGTGTTCTTCAGAACTTTAGTTTTCTTCAATATGATTTCTTTCCTGAGTGGGCACTTAGCTGCAAGGGTATGATGATTACCCTTGCAGTTAAGACATGTTGGTGCTGTAGTAATGGTGCAGGATCTGAAATCGTGTCCATCATTCCCACATTTTGAACAAAACTTCTTATCCTTGACGGGGCAGTCCTTGGTGGTGTGTTTATAGGAGTAGCAGGTCCAGCAGTGGGAGATGTATGTGAAACGTTCTTGTTCTATATGACTAGGGTGAATGTGGTAATATGAGATGGCCAGACAGTCAGAGAGAGCTTGGGCAGCCATGGAGATGTCTGAGAATGTAATCTTTAGCATAGATGAGGCGTTGGGGATCTTGGAGATGCTGTCTACCGAGGCCCAGGTGTTTTGTTCCTCAATAGATGTCTTCAGTGCTTCAGTAGAGAGAGAGGTGACCATATTGTCCAGTCTTTTCACAAAGACCGAACGTTTCGACTTCAAGAATGGAGACGGGGATAGAGTGAATTGTTGTGTTTGTAGGGTCCTGATTGAAGAGTCGTCCATTAGTTTTGATGCTTCCGTGTCGTCTGTGCAGACAACAATGAAGGAGTCCTTCAGAGAGTGGATTGCCGTAAATTTGAGCTGCAGGCAGGTCTTAACGACGGTAGCTAAAGCTAACTTCGAGGAGTCATTTATTGCACCATTCACAGGCTTGATTTTCACACGATGCGACAGCATTGTGAAAAGGATGTGGAGTTTGTAGAATATAAATTCCCCACCCCGGTAAGGGAGGCTTCTTGACAGAGCAACTGTGTGATCGAACAGAGGCTTAACCAGAAGACCAGTTGTTGTTGTTGTTAAAGATTCGCCGGTATTCTCCCGGCCCGGGCCCTTCCAAGTGGTGGCCCGGCACTGGCTCCCTGTCTAGGGAGTGTCTGAGACCTAAGTCTCCCATGGGAGGAGGCACAAGTACCCCCCTCATCTTGTGAGCTACAAACTCGGGCTCTGGCACCAACCCTGCCCTAGAAGGGCAGGGCATGGTGTCGATCGTGCTAGCGCTGTGCTCTCCTGTGTGGAGTGTCGTGTGTTGGTGTTCATTTTCATTCATTCATTCATGTTGATTCGCCGGTACTTCCGGCCCGGGTCTTCTCCAGATGGTGACCCGGCAGTGGCCCCCCGGGTGGGGGGTGACGATCATCTTCTTTCTTCTTTCTTGGCCCTCCGGTTGGAGGGTGTCGTCGTCTTCTATCTTGCGCTGACTTCCCCGAAGAGAAGCGCAGTCGGGCAGAGGCAGCAGTTACAGGGTCGATTGGAGCCACACCCCAGCTTTAGCGGACAGCAAAGTGCTGGGGAAACTTATCTTCATGGTGAATGGTCATGGATAGTCGTGCTAGAGGAGGGTACCGTCTTCAAGGTCCCCATTCTGAAGCATCCTGAATTTCCTCTTTGAGGTGTACTCGACTTCCACAAGGTGTTGGGTGTTGGCAGTGAGTAGTCTGGTCATGTCTGCAGTGGTGTATGTAACAGTTTGGTCGTAGGTATACTTGACTGTTCCGTCCTGGAGGTGCTGATGGATTTCTGAAGACAGCATTGTGTTCTTATACTGCTTGGTTGTGTAGAAGTATACACCCTTCAGGTATCGGACTTGTTGTGGTGCAGCAGTGTCAGTGGCAGTGGCACCGTGAGGTGCATCCGCAGTTTCTTGTGTTTTTGCTTTCTTGGCTGGTGGCTGAACTGGTGAAGGCGAGATTTCCGACTGGTCAGTTGCTCTAGCAGTGGATGCAAGCGGTAGTGGACTCTCATTGGTGGGGTTTGCCGACGTCTCAGTGGTCTCTGATTGGTCCATCTCTGTGTCTAGTGGAGGTTGTGACAGCGGTGGAGCAGCGGTGATGCTGGTAATATTTGCAGTAGATTTTAGGATCTCAGTGGAAGGTGGTGATGCAGGGAATGTGAGGCCAGGCATATTATTTAGTTTGAAAAGTTCATTGATGGTGGTGTTGAAGGAACCAGGCTCAGCTGCATTCTGTACATGAGCATACATAATGCAATAAAGAATCTTGGTGGAGTCGGCAGTAGGTGCTGGCAGGGAAGTGGTGGGAGCAGCTTGCGTGGCATGTAGTATCTTGGTAGTGTCTGCTTGAAGCTTGGCGATAGCAGAATATGTGGTTGCTTGTGGGTTGGGTTTCTTTTGTTGTTGTTGTTTCTTGAGTATGTCTCTTCTGGTAGGGCACCTGGCAGCAAGAGTATGGTGGTCATTCTTGCAGTTCAAGCATTTAGGTGGTGAAGCAGTAGTGCAATTCTTGAAGTCATGACCCTCACGGCCACAGGTGGAGCAGAACTTCTTGTCCTTGGTAGGACAATCATTTGTGGTGTGTAAGTATGAGTAACAATTATAGCACTGTGAGATATGTTGGAATTTCTCTGCTTCGATGAAGGCTGGGTTGATGTGGAAGTAGTGAATAGCCAGGCCCTCAGCGAGAGCTCTGGCTGCCATGTTGACGTCACTGAAGGTGACCTTCAGCATGGATGAAGCATTGGGTATTTTAGTAATGAAGTCCACCTTGGCCCAAGGGTTCTTTGCTTCGATAGATGACTTGATTTCTTCAGTGGCCTGTACAGTGATAAGGTTGTCGAGTCGCTTGAGGAACACAGTTCTCCTGGCCCTCAGTGCTGGGGAAGTCAAGACAAGAAATCCCTGGTCTCGTAGAGTGGTAGTAGCAGTAGTGGTAAGTAGTTTCTCAGCCTCTGTGTCGTCTGTACAGACGACAACAAAGGCCTCCTTGAGCGATAAAATCGCATTACATTTGACTTGCAGCCTGCCACTAACGACAGCTGCAAGTGCTAGTTTGGACGACTCATTGGTTGTGCCACTCGCTGGTTTGATCTTTACTCTGTTAGAGTAATGCATCGTGAGTAAGCAGTGCTCTGGTGTGTCTGATAGTATATAATACCGACAAGATGAAATTAAGTAGTAGTAGTAGTCACTGTAGTAGTAGTAGTAGTAGTAGTAGATGTAGTAGTAGTGGTAGTGGTAGTAGTGGGAAATAAGGAGGACGAGCCAGTCAAATACAAAGGAAGGGGAGCACTGCAAGGGAGCTAGGTGCCCACAGAGGGAGAGCAAGCGCACAGAGGTGGGTGAAAGGGGAAGTGGTGAAATAATTGAAGGAACAGAAACACGAGACAGACGAGAGAAAGACAACCCAGAGGAGAAAAGTAAAGAGGAAAGGGGAAGAGGGAGAAGAAGAAAAAGAAAAAGAAAAAATGAGGAGTCAGGTTAAGTCACGGGTGTTCTGAAGTTTGGAGCATTTTACAATGTAGTGGGAGAGGAAGGCATCTACAGAGACGAAGCCAGGGCTAAGATTCATACAAGGAAAGTTGTGTATTAGAGAGGATTCAACTAGACGGCGACTGTTCGAGTTGGAAGTAGGGAAGACAGTTTTAGCAGAAGACCAGTCAAAAGGATGGCTATGATCTCTGACGTGACAGAAAAGAGCATTGTTAGTGTCGGCAAGCCTAACACTATTTTTGTGCTCCTTAAGTCTGTCAGAAAGAGATCGACCAGTTTCTCCGAAGTATTGAAGAGGACAGGAGGAGCAAGAAATAGAGTAGACACCAGGAACATCTGTAGAGGGAGGAGAGGTATGAACAAGATTAGTGCGAAGAGTGTTAGTCTGGCGGAAAATTTCCACTCTTCATAATTCGTTTTCCCGCCTTGGCTACCCTTCCCATTTCATAGACTCTGCCCTCTCATGTGCTAAACGTAATTTCTTCTCTCCCAAACTCTCTACTCCTGGGAATTCTTCTATCCTCTGCCTTCCCTACATTTCCGGTCTTTCTAATCTCAACAATTCTCTTCCGCCAGACTAACACTCTCCGCACTAATCTCGTTCATACCTCTCCTCCCTCTACAGATGTTCCTGGTGTCTACTCTATTTCTTGCTCCTCCTGTCCTCTTCAGTACTTCGGAGAAACTGGTCGATCTCTTTCTGACAGACTTAGGGAGCACAAAAATAATGTTAGGCTTGCCGACACTAACAATGCTCTTTTCTGTCACGTCAGAGATCATAGCCATCCTATTGACTGGTCTTCTGCTAAAACTGTCTTCCCTACTTCCAACTCGAACAGTCGCCGTCTAGTTGAATCCTCTCTAATACACAACTTTCCTTGTATGAATCTTAGCCCTGGCTTCGTCTTTGTAGATGCCTTCCTCTCCCACTACATTGTAAAATGCTCCAAACTTCAGAACACCCGTGACTTAACCTGACTCCTCATTTTTTCTTTTTCTTTTTCTTCTCCCTCTTCCCCTTTCCTCTTTCCTTTCTCTCCTCTAGGTTGTCTTTCTCTCTTCTGTCTCGTGTTTCTGTTCCTTCTTTATTTATTTCTCCACTTCCCCTTTCACCCACCTCTGTGTGCTTGCTCTCCCTCTGTGGGCACTTAGCTCCCTTGCAGTGCTCCCCTTCCTTTGTATTTGACTGGCTCGTCCTCCTTATTCCCCACTACTACCTCTACCACTACTACTACCTCTACTACTACTACTACTACTACTACCACCACCACCTCTTCCTGCCTATATATAGCCGTCCTGCTCCACTTCTGGTAAGTGTGACTTTGTAAATGGTCCAAGTCGGACCGAAAAGTCGTCGTAAGCTTCTCTCTTTTATGTGCGGGTTGTCTGTGTATCTCCATTAAGTACCCATACGACAATTGGTGGCAGCGTGGGCGCGTAATTCTGACGATTATGGCGATATAAGGAGATAAACTCTGCCGAGCCGGCGGACATTTTGTGTGACCATGTGTTAGGCCTACAGAGAGACGATGCTCCCTACACCCCAGGCCAGCATCCTCCAGCCTGTCTACACAATTTCTTGGTTAGTTTTGTGTGCCTTACTCTGCTTATTTGCATAACTTTCGAGGAGTTGATCCAAGTTTGCAACTTAAGCCAAGCCAGTTAAGCCAGTCTGTGGGGAGTGCCTAAGCCCTAAGCCATCCTGCCTGCCTAGGGCTTAAGCCAGCCTTGCCTGACAAGTCAGCTTCCCAACCTGCTGTGCAGATAGTTACAAGATTTCAAGTCACCCTAGCCTGTGTGAAGGGTTTAAGCCAGTTGAGTGCGAGAAGTAAGTCAAGCAAGCCAAATTGAGTTCCAGCCCTCACCTTTGCTTTGTGCTTCGAGGTTATAGCTGTTCTGAGTGACAATCATCATCCCTGTGTTATTTTGCGGTATTTTTTAAGCCAGCCTGCCTTAAATTCACGTGACCTTATAGTGTTGGGTGCCACAGGGCAAGAAGCCGCTCTAAGCCAGCCACGAAGTGCCTCAGCGTGCTGTCTACTACCACCCACACTCGCCACTGCCATTAACTACGTGTAGCTTATTTCCACCCTTATGCCGGGTTCTACCATCATTTGTATTGGCTACACACCGAATCGAGATCCTTATAATAATAATAATAATAATAATAATAATAATAATAATAATAAAAACAATATCTTTATTTACTACAAGTATATGTACATGATATACAGGCCTAGCTGACAACAATGACATACTACTATATAGAAAGCCCCTTGTTATGCTCAACAATTCGGGCAAATTAGGTCTTTGTCCCAGGATGCGACCCACACCAGTCGACTACCACCCAGGTACCCATTTTACTGATGGGGAGCATAGACAACAGGTGGAAAGAGACAGGCCCAATGTTCCTGCTCTGGCTGGGAATCGAACCCAGGCCCTTGCCGTGTGAAGCGACCAGAGCCTTGAAGATTTCTGCATACCTGTGCTCTAACGATGCAAAGCTTAGGTGTGTAGTACTCCGAGAAAGCGCAATTCGTCGAAGTCCCACATGTGTAGATGGCTACAGTCAGCCGAGACCGCCTTCACCTCCTCACCACCGCTACAAGTGTACTCCCAAACTCCAGCCTACATATAGAGACATTTGCGAGTGTATGAGACATTTTCTCAGTCTAGTGAATTTCTTAGTGACATTCAGCGACTTGTGATTAATTGCAGACTGTGTTAATTAGCTTCTGTCGCAATAATTTTTTATTCTAGTTTTCTCTGTTTATTTTCGTGTCTCATTTCATATGCATGTTGTGTTGTGTTGTGTTACTCCCTATATCTGAAGTAAGTACTTTTTTTTGTCTGTTGTGTGCAGTATTGAGCTCATTAATTAAGTCATTATTTTTTTTTACCTGTGTTCTTAAAGTGTTGTGATATCTTCCTTAGTTTCTCATATTTCATTTTCATTATTGTGTACATTTCATTTTCTTGATTTTCTCGCATATTCTTGTTCATTTTGTGTTATCGCATTCAGTGTTTCTTTCCCCAGTCTTAAATAAGCATTTTAGACTTGTATATAATATTGTTTGTGTGATTATTTTATTTATGCAGTGACTAATGTGTTTGAACCTTACAGACTAGTGTCCCATATTTTGTGTGAATACCAAGCATTCTATTCACTTTTGCTTAACAACAAGATCTTAGTTCACGACAATTTTATGCAGAATAAGTTCCATATACCTGTGAGTAAGCTATTGTCATTCACTGTGTTCCTGCTGTATATAAGTGTTAAATTTCCTCAGTTCTATATATTGTCATTTTTATCCACATTCTTGAATTCTGTTGAGTAATTGTTTGTCTAAGCTGAAATTAAGAGCTAAAGTGTTCAACTAGTTAATTCTTGATTTTTTTTGTTATTTTTATAAGCTGTGTTTCCTTGTGTGTGCAATTTTTATTGATACATTGACTAATTCTGCAGTCATTCATTTTTATTTCATCACTCTTAATAGTGTTATTTGTGCTATAATTTCGGCATACTAATTGCAATTTTCAATAGTGCTACTGTATAATTCAGTGCAGTCTTCTGTGATTCCAGTATATCCCTTTGATTGTGTGCTCAGTCCTTAATATTTTAATAGTTGTCTGCTATTTTTAGAAAATTGCTTCCCCAGTCTATTTAATTCTTGCATAAAATTCATTGTTTCTACTTTATTAGTTTTTGATTGATTGATCATTTATTATTGAATTCTTTACTGAACTGAGAGTGAAGACAACTCACCTTTTTATTAATTCAAATTAAAGTAAGATTTCCCTTGAATATCAAAGCATTGCCTCATCTTGTCAAGTAAATTTCAGTGAGTTTTCCTTGCTCTGCAGAATGTCTTGTACATTTTCATTACTTATGCAAATTAGTTAAGCATTTTTAATCCCATTTAAGCTATATTGTGAGTAGTCCTGGTTTCTTCTGAGCGCCGTATACCTCTGAGCGGTCCCTCCTCTCAGCGGTCCCCACGGTACGGTCCCTCCTCTCAGCGGTCCCCACGGTACGGTCCCTCCTCTCAGCGGTCCCGCGCCTTCTTCAGCATCGTCCGGATCGCCCCCGCTCCCCGATATTTTTTCCGATTTTTTTTCGAATTTTTTTTTTAATTTCTTGTGCTCTCCTCGGATCAAATTTTTTGGGTTTCCCCTTCCCACTTTCACTCCCACCCCAAATTTTTTTTTGAATTTCATTTTCTTATGATCTCCTCGGATCAACACCCTTCCTTACACCACCCCGATCCCAAATTTTTTTTCTTATGGTCTCCATCTCCTTGGATCAAGTTTTTCTCGATATCAATAATACAAAGACTCCACTTCCTCGGATCAAGTTTTTTGGATTTCCCCTCTGGGGGTAAGCATTCAAAATGGACTCCCACTTGTATCCTAAATTCCCGGCTCCAATTCCTCGGATCAACACCCTCCCTCCATCCACTTCTACCCCAAGTATTTCTGCTCCATCTCCTTGGATCAAGTTTTTCTCGATATCAATAATACAAAGACTCCATCTCCTTGGATCAAGTTTTTTGGATTCCCCCCTCTGGGGGTAAGCATTCAAATGAACTCCCCCTATGGGGCATGGTACTTTCTCTTACTACAGGTCTAAACAAGTGTGACGTCACCCCACCTGTGTTTACTCGGCGGTCAGTGACGTCACGTGATGACCTCACACATACAGGCTGAATCTTGTCGACTTCCCCCTATGTCAGTGACGCAGGATAACACTAACACACAGGCTGAATCTTGTCATTTAAAATGCAGGATAACACTAATACACAATACTTTCATTTATTAATTTATTACACAACCAATGCATTTCATATACATTTCTGGTAATACAACAAAAAAATACAAATTCATTGAAAAAAGGGTACAATTCATTGACTAAAATCAACATAGAGTAATTCTTTTTCTCTTGAAGAAATTCTGTGCATTTTGTTCTGGATCTTCTTCGTCGTCACCATCTCAGTATTACACATTTCATATACAACATAGGGAAAACATTACACATTTTCACTCTTAACCCAGGATAACCCAAATAATTCCACATTTTTTTCGTTAATACCCACAACAATCCACAATTTCTTTACAAAAGATTCACTCTCCTCAAGTCTAGACATTTTTCTCGTTTTAACTATTTCATCAGAAAAAGTCTGGCGAGTCTTATCTGACCGATCTCAGATAACATCTCAGGTCACCCCATAGCATCGTCTGAGACTATGACCTGCTCTTCTCACTCTCCCACTAACATCTCACAACAAGGCACAATTTTCACTCATAACACAATTTTTCTCGTTTTAACTATTTCATCAGAAAAAGTCACCACAACACTTACAACTTATAACCACTTTTCGATAAATTCACTAGACACAATTTTACATATTACGAAGTTAATACACACACACACACACACACACACACACACACACACACACACACACACACACACACACACACACACACACACACACACACACACACACACACTTTTCTCAATATCTCTTAAGAAATATTCATCGACAACCTTTATCATCTCACTACAGAACAACCCCCAGATTACTTCGAACACTCTCATAAATCATTTGAATACTCACAAAAATACCTTTGAACATTTCCAAACAACACTGAAACACTTCCAAAATATCATTTTGAATACTCCCAAATAAGATTTGACATCTCTAATTTATCTACACTTATATTATTTCATTAAATTACAGCTCATCCCCCCCAAACTCCTCCCTCAGTCTCCAGACTTTACAACATTATCACAAAAACTAGCTCATACACTTATGAGTCATTACCAACACTAACACCCCCACACACCACACACTTTACTTTGAACAACACCAAAAACACCATCAATTACCATTGAATACTCCAAAAACATCATTCGAACACCCCCAAATCACCACTGAATACTCCAAGAACACCTTCATACTCTTACACATCATTTGAACACCTTCAAAAACACCTTTGAATAGTCTCAAACACCATTTGAGTACTCCCAAATACACCACTGAATACTACTAAAACACCACTGAATACAGTCAAAACACCACCAAAATCACCATAAACTAAGATCAACATCACAGACTAACACCCATTTTTCACACAAATCCCCTCAAATCACTATAACCAAGACGATTACCAATTTCTATGAGTACAATCACCTCCAACTAAGATATAACATGAGCGCAAAAAAAAAAAAAAAACATGAACACAAACAAAACACACACGAACACTTACAACAGAATCACCTCATTTTCGGTATCTCTAGTTCGACAACAACGCCCACAACCCACAATACCCACAACTTATAACCACTTTTTTCGGTATCACTAGTTCGACAACAACACAACCCACAACACCCCACTACCCACAACACCCACAACAACAACCCACTTATAACATCTTTTTTGGTGTCACTAGTTCGACAACAATACCCACAACCACAATTTTTCCTCTTTCGATACAAATTTTTCTCTTCTTTTTATTGAATCTTAAAATGTAATGCACAATCCTGCCTACATTACTAAAATTCCAATAAAATCCTCTCCATTCCTATCTCCTTGTATCCACATAAATTAATATTATACTCACAACAACTAATCATCTCACTACCCAACTTCTGCGACATGTTTCTACACCCTCCAATCTTTTCCAATGTATCATAACTTTTCACTTCTATAATTTCTTTTATAATATTCACACATTACCTTTATTTTCAGTAAAATCCCCCAATATTTCATTAAATTTCTAATACAACCCTCCCCATACCCCTCTCCATCTCACCCACATTTCTTCACATCCACTCACCCGTCTCCCAACACACCTCTTCAGAACAAACACAAAAATCACATTTCACATCCACAAATGCATCTCATCACCCATCTCAAATCCACTAAAATCACTGTAACCAAGATATTCACAAAATTCTATGACCACCTAACACACACAGACAACTCACTTTACTTTGAACACTACCAAAAACACCATCAATTACCATTGAATACTCCAAAAACATCATTCGAACACCCCCAAATCACCACTGAATACTCCCAGAACACCTTCAAAAATACTCTTGCACATCATTTGAACACCATCAAAAACATCATCAAACTCCTTTGAATACAAAAATATCATTTGAACACATTTAAAAACATCATCAAACTCCTTTGAATACTACCAAAACATCACTGAATACTGCCCAAACACTACTAAAAATCACCAGAAACTAAGATCAACACTACCAGCTAATACCCATTTTATAGAAATCCCCACAAATTTTTTTCTTAAATATAATGCACATTCCTCCCTACACTCACTAAATTTCTAATAAAATCCATCTCCTCAAATCCACATAGTTTAATATTATACTCATAACCCAAAAATTTTCTCATTTTAACTATTTCATCAGAAAAAAGTCACCCGCATTTTTCACTCAGTAATATTCACAACATGTCACAAATTTTTAGAAAACATTCATTTTTATAAATATATCATGAACACATCCAACTAAGATGTGATATAAATCACATTTTAGCCACATTCCCTCGATTTCGGTAATATAAACAAAATGTTTGGGATAACATTAGAGCATTTCCAAAATACGTTGGAGCACATTCAAAAATATATTGGAACACTTCCAAAATACATTAGAGTACTCCAGAATTACTTTGAACGACTCCATTTTTGGATATTTCCAAATTAGTTTTGGAAACTTTATCTTAAAATCGAACATTATTTTCTTGTTGGTAAACACACTCAATGGTAGAAATATTTACTCGATTTCTGGATAGAAACACAATCCTCGCTTTGAGAGACTCCTTGAGCTTATATGGCTTACCCCAATGTATTGCTCCATGATTTTTGTACAATACCCTCCGGCGACGCCATGAAGTGGTGTTCACACCCAAGGTAGATTTAAAATAATCATCTCTTTCCAGACCAACTGCATCCTCTTGTGCTAAAATTTGGTGAGGTCACAGGGCTGACAGACACCATGAAATTAACTTAAATGAGATATAACATTTGTATTCTACCTCAATACTTTTTTCATGGTAAGGTTTGATTGATTTAAAATTCATCATGTCTTAAAATTTTTTATTAAATATTTCTCTTTTTAATGAATGAATCATCATATATTATTAATCTTGGTGTAACAACACGCTCTAAACATCATAAATCCTCCTCTCTAGGTCTTGTTCTTCCAAGCCCCGTCACATCGGTACCTGTAAATGTTAATATTTTTTTTATTTCATTAGCATATAATGGGGAGAATTTTGCATCATCACCTGTAAAAGATATAAACCAACTAAAAGTTACATATTTTTTTTTCACTATCCCAAACATATGCCTCTCAAGTGTTACATCAGTATTCTTCTGGTTAACTTAAATATCTTCCCATTATTGACTTAAAAGCATAATCCTACTGTGACCCCTTTTTAACTTATATGAACTAAAAGCGTGTTGTTAACTTAAATGAAGTAATCATTATGGTAGACATGATTCTTGGTGCTCAGGTAGAGAGAGAAGGCCGAAATGGTAAGTAACACATTTCACGAAGAGGTAAATATGAATTATATATTAGTTCAAATATATCTCTCTCTTCAAGTTATAATTACTTACTCATAATAATAATGTAAATGAATTAAACCACTGATACAAGGTAAATAATTTTGCTTACCTCATGAGGGATACCAAGCACTTCCTTCAATTCTAGAAGACAATAACTTCGAATCATCTTCTAATTCTTGACCTTGGTTAATGTTTTTCATTTCTTCTCTGACAACCATTGTTGTACGAATACCTTCTTCCTTAAATTTCATTATCATATCTTCGAGTATGGGTTTATAATGTGTATTCCAGATATAATCATTTGAAGTTTCATACCTCCCAATACCTTTCAGAAAGATAACCTCTCTTATATTTTTATTGTCTTTCACACTTTTTATGACTCTCTCAATGGCTTCCTTGAAATATCTTATTCTGTCTGCGATAGTATCTCTCTTTAAACCATACACCAAATGGGAATCTCTTGATTTTTCAATTAAATTTTGAGAAATGGTATTTTCCTCCAATGGTCCAGCAATACCAAATTGGCTTATTATGGCTGCTAAATAAGGAAGATTCAATTTTCTTTGATCCGGTGAAGGTTCAAACTCGATAACAGTTCCAGGAGTATCACGATCTTCAACTCTGCATCTTCTCAGATTAAATAATGGTTCTCTACTCCGATACACATCAGCATAAGGATATTTCTTACCCAAATAATAACTTGCACCATATCCTTTTATAGCAACACAATTCGCATGAAAAATAATGCAGACGTTGTCACGACAATATTTTTCATCGTACAATTTTCCTTCTTCAATTTTAAAATATTTTTCCATCCTATTGTCTGTCTCCATTTTCTTGAGATGGTTAGTCGCACCCTGGTGGAAGAGGTACTAATGTATGAACAACAATGATCAGAGATGTTTATACTCATCACCATTCCTGCCAGACTTATGATCTCTATTCAGTTGCCTAATAAGGTTTTAGAGTGATGGTGAATAAAACAAAAAAAAGTATTATAGAGATATTTTATTTGTCATATTTTACAATAATGACAACAATATTTCTACGACGTTTTTTTAATTCCTTTGCAAAATCATGAATGATTTTAAGATATGCATGCCAATCACCTCCGGCTGAAGCACATCCAATTCCTTCTGGAAACACAACTTTTTCCATTATAATCCCGTTGGGATCTGTTAATAACCACTTAACAAGATCATTCATGCACTCTTTGAATATAATCTCACGACCTTTCTTTGTATCTAAATATTTGCATGTATTGTAGTAGGTCTTATCAACTTTACAGTTCATATAATACTTATGTGGAGGTCCCATCGCATACTGTGCGAACATATTGGCAATCATGGGGTTATTTTTTCCATTATTTACAAATTTTATGCTCCCAAATTTATCACGAGTGACTTCACTAGCTAGATTTGCTTTATGACATCCAGGTGATCTAAATAAATATGGATTGCTAAGTGGTAAAACCTGACTTAAAGCATCAGCAAGACCTCCCTTTTTCAATTTAACAGCACAACAATTTGCTTGTTGTACTAAAAGAATTTTATCACTGCCACTAAAATCTTTTGTAATATTACCTTTCATTAACGAAAGATATTTTTCTTCATCTTTTGTTGCTTCTTTACCTGTAATTTTGATAAAATATAGTATTATATCCCAAAAATTAAGTTTGTTACTCAACAAATGAAAAAAAAAATATTTCTCATTAGAATTTCTAAAAATTACATTGTGGGTGAATTTACTCAATAATATCTCATTAAAAACTCACGTTCAAAATCTTCCATTGCTATAAGCATTTCTTTATCGGTGAGATATTGTTCAGTCACCTTCCTTCATTTTGGAGGGTTGTGATCAAGGTCTTCTATTGAATTAATCATTTCTTTATCAGATCAATGATGTGTAGACACTTTCGCTTCTGTAGCAAATTTTTTTTCACATGTAACTTCCACTTATTAATTGAACTTTTCCTCTTGTTAACTTAAACACAAGATGACTCTAACACAAATTTTTTTTTAGACTATAACAAAAATCTCACTTGAATTTTTACAGTCCAGGGAACTTACGTAGATCTGAAGTCTCCATCTAAATACTCTTGTAACTCAATACAGATGTGTCTTCTTATACTCTTTTCACCACGAGGGTTGTCGAGTTAGTAGTTTTTATAACTATATGTGTAGAGAAATTTGTTCCATGAAAAACACTACGTGGCATCACCATGACGATAGGTGAATGAACCACCACGAGTTTAGTGTCATACAGGATGGGGAGAGTTAAACATTTGTTGGATCTCTTTGATGAGGTGAAGAATCTTAAGTGGAATCAATATAAACCTTTAATATGTAAAGTCTTATCCGGAGGAGGTGATCTTTGCAAGAAAAAGTTGTATCGTGGATGATAGATGAACAAACCCCCATAGGGGAACTTCACCAACTGTGTTGATTTCTAGCAAATTATTGGAATTGGTAATGCGTTTGTTGGATCCTGTAGAGTGTAATCATAACTTACTTCAACGGTATTATGACTTGTTATTACTATACCGATGGTACATATCTGGAAATGCATGAATACAATTAAAGGTAAGAAAATATGTTGATCAATGAGTATCGTGACATCAAGCTTTTAGTTCATTTAAGTTAATAAGGGGAAGATACCTGCTCTATCCTGTTTTAACGTGTTGATGGATAGTGACGTCACAAGTTCATTTAAGTTAAGGGGAAGATGCCTGCTCAATCCTGTTTGGTGGAGCGTGACGTCACAAGCGAGTAGTAAGTGTGGCCAAAAAAAAATGTTGTCTGAATATTTCTTTTTACTGAAAAATAAGGAAAGTTAACAATGGCTAAACATATTAATTGAAATATACGATGGATAATATATATATATGCTTTGAAGAAATACCCTGTAATGTGTACTTGTGTTATTAAAAAAAGGATATTCGGTGATGACAACGATTGAAATTTTCGGTATAAATATTTGGAGTGAAATGGTATGGAATCACTTGAGCAGAAGAAGAAATATGGAGGTGGTTGCGACAAAACATACTAGTGTGGCGTTTATAGAAATGTTGTACACAATTAAGAGAGTCAAACCCATTCAAAAAAGAGTTGACGAGGAACATGTTCTCTCAAAAGAAGAGATTGTAGCTGAGGTACGAGAAATGACACAACGATGGAGTGAAGAAATATTGGAAAATTTATTGCTACGAGAATGTGAATGGAGTAGTCATTTAACACAAACTTTTATTATACCAAAACCCAAAAAATTAATTACGAAAATGGATTTTGAAATGGCTGATCCTAGTTTAGGTAAGTTTAATCATAATGAAATTTTCATTTAATACTATTTAGCAACTCTTTATGTATAAGGGAGAGTTGTGTGAAAGTCACCACCAGACATTGTCAGGGAACTGCATGGAAAGCATCTAATATGGGGAAACTTGGTGATTTCATTGTTATTTGTGAAACGGTGAAAGATCTTCCTTGGTTGGAATTTTGCAACACTGTCAATCAACTCTTAAGGAAAGATGGTGAATCATTGAGTGAAAAGAATTTTCAACGAGTTAAAAATTGGTTAGAAAATGAACTTGGTTCGCATAAATTCATTGATGAAATGGTAACGGAGTGGAGTGACGATCTGGTATATTATATTTTGGAAAACAATATATCTGAAAACTTTGTCAGTCAAATATTTAATAGACAGTATAATCTGTGCATTTTGCATAGATGGTACAACACAAAGAAGTGGAAATTAATTTGGAGAGAACTTTTCACAGATATTAAACAATATATTAAAAACATTGAACCTAATGTGTGAGTAACTTATAAGGTAAGCAAAATTATTTACCTTGTATCAGTGGTTTAATTCATTTAAATTATTATTATGAGGAAGTAATTATAACTTGAAGAGAGAGATATATTTGAACTAATATATAACTCATATTTACCTCTTCGTGAAATGTGTTACTTACCATTTCGGCCTTCTCTCTCTACCAGAACACCAAGAATCATGTCTACCATAATGATTACTTCATTTAAGTTAACAACACGCTTTTAGTTCATTTAAGTTAATAAGGGGACACAGCATGATTATGCTTTTAAGTTAATAATGGGAAGATATTTAAGTTAACGAAAGGAATACTGATGTAACACTTGAGAGACATATGTTTGGGATAGTGAAAAAAATATATATAACTTTTAGTTGGTTTATATCTTTTACAGGTGATGATGCAAAATTCTCCCCATTATATGCTAATGAAATAAAAAAAATATTAACATTTACAGGTACCGATGTGACGGGGCTTGGAAGAACAAGACTTAGAGAGGAGGATTTATGATGTTTAGAGCGTGTTGTTACACCAAGATTAATAATATATGATGATTCATTCATTAAAAAGAGAAATGTTTAATAAAAAATTTTAAGACATGATGAATTTTAAATCAATCAAACCTTACCATGAAAAAAGTATTGAGGTAGAATACAAATGTTATATCTCATTTAAGTTAATTTCATGGTGTCTGTCAGCCCTGTGACCTCACCAAATTTTAGTACAAGAGGACGCAGTTGGTCTGGAAAGAGATGATTATCTTAAATCTACCTTGGGTGTGAACACCATTTCATGGCGTCGCCGGAGGGGATTGTACAAAAATCATGACGCAATACTTTGGGGTAAGCCATATAAGCTCAAGGAGTCTCTCAGAGCGAGGATTGTGTTTCTATCCGGAAATCGAGTAAATATTTCTACCATTGAGTGTGTTTACCAACAAGAAAATAATGTTCGATTTTAAGATAAAGTCTCCAAAACTAATTTGGAAATATCCAAAAATGGAGTCATTCAAAGTAATTCTGGAGTACTCTAATGTATTTTGGAAGTGTTCCAATATATTTTTGAATGTGCTCCAACGTAATTTGGAAATGTTCTAATGTTATCCCAAACATTTTTGTTCATATTACCGAAATCGAGGGAATGTGGCTAAAAATGTGATTTATATCATATCTTAGTTGGATGTGTTCGTGATATATTTATAAAAATGAGTGTTTTCTAAAAATCTGTGACATGTTGTGAATATTACTGAGTGAAAAATGCGGGTGACTTTTTTCTGATGAAATAGTTAAAATGAGAAAATTTTTGGGTTATGAGTATAATATTAAACTATGTGGATTTGAGGAGATGGATTTTATTAGAAATTTAGTGAGTGTAGGGAGGAATGTGCATTACATTTAAGAAAAAAATTTGTGGGGATTTCTATAAAATGGGTATTAGCTGGTAGTGTTGATCTTAGTTTCTGGTGATTTTTAGTAGTGTTTGGGCAGTATTCAGTGGTGTTTTGGTAGTATTCAAAGGAGTTTGATGATGTTTTTAAATGTGTTCAAATGATGTTTTTGGAGTATTCATAGGTAAATGTTGATCTTAGTTTATGGTGATTTTGGTGGTGTTTTGACTGTATTCAGTGGTGTTTTAGTAGTATTCAGTGGTGTATTTGGTAGTATTCAGTGGTGTATTTGGGAGTATTCAAAGGAGTTTGATGATGTTTTTGATGGTGTTCAAATGATGTGCAAGAGTATTTTTGAAGGTGTTCTGGGAGTATTCAGTGGTGATTTGGGGGTGTTCAAATGATGTTTTTGGAGTATTCAATGGTAATTGATGGTGTTTTTGGTAGTGTTCAAAGTAAAGTGAGTTGTCTGTGTGTGTTAGGTGGTCATAGAATTTTGTGAATATCTTGGTTACAGTGATTTTAGTGGATTTGAGATGGGTGATGAGATGCATTTGTGGATGTGAAATGTGATTTTTGTGTTTGGTGGGAGTCCATTTTGAATGCTTACCCCCAGAGGGGGGAATCCGAAAACTTGATCCGAGGAGATGGGTATGGAGAGGATTTTATTAGAATTTTAGTAATGTAGGGAGGAATGTGCATTACATTTTAAGATTCAATAAAAAGAAGGGAAAAAAATTGTATCGGAAGAGGAAAAATTTGGAATAAATTGGTAAGTGATGAGGGTTGTGGGTATTGTTGTCGAACTAGAGATACCAAAAAAGATGTTATAAGTGGGTTGTTGTTGTGGGTGATGTGGGTTGTGGGGTGTTGTGGGTTGTGGGTATTGTGTCGAACTAGTTGTGGTTATAAGTTGTTGTTGTCGAACTAGAGATATCGAAAAAGAGGTGATTCTGTTGTAAGTGTTCGTGTGTGTTTTGTTTGTGTTCATGTTTTTTTTGCGCTCATGTTATATCTTAGTTGGAGGTGAGTGTACTCATAGAAATTGGTAATCGTCTTGGTTATAGTGATTTGAGGGGATTTGTGTGAAAATGGGTGTTAGTCTGTGATGTTGATCTTAGTTTATGGTGATTTTGGTGGTGTTTTGACTGTATTCAGTGGTGTTTTAGTAGTATTCAGTGGTGTATTTGGGAGTACTCAAATGGTGTTTGAGACTATTCAAAGGTGTTTTTGAAGGTGTTCAAATGATGTGTAAGAGTATGAAGGAGTTCTGGGAGTATTCAGTGGTGATTTGACGGTGTTCGAATGATGTTTTTGGAGTATTCAATGGTAATTGATGGTGTTTTTGGTGTTGTTCAAAGTAAAGTGTGGTGTGTGGGGGTGTGTTTGTGTTAGTTTTGGTAAAATGTCTCATGTCATAAGTGTCTGAATTAGTTTTTGTGATAATGTTGTAAAGTCTGGAGACTGAGGGAGGAGTTTGGGGGATGAGTTGTAATTTAATGAAATAATATAAGTGTAGATAAATTAGAGATGTCAAATCTTATTTGGGAGTATTCAAAATGATATTTTGGAAGTGTTTCGGTGTTGTTTGGAAATGTTCAAAGGTATTTTTGTGAGTATTCAATGATTTATGAGAGTGTTCGAAGTAATCTGTGGGATGTTTTGTAGCGAGATGATAAAGGTTGTCGATGAATATTTCTTAAGAGATATTGAGAAAAGTGTGTGTGTGTGCGTGTGTGTGTGTGTGTGTTTATTTGGTTGATGTGTGCCTCCGGTGATGTGCTCGGTGTTATGGTCACCCCAAGGTCTTTCTCCCTGAGTGAGGTCTGTAGTCTTTGTCCACCTAGCCTATACTCTGTCTGCGGTCTTCTTTGCCCCTCCCCAATCTTCATGACTTTGCATTTGGCTGGATTGAATTCGAGAAGCCAGTTGCTGGACCACATGTCCAGCCTGTCCAGGTCTCTTTGCAGTCCTGCCTCATCCTCGTCCGATTTAATTCTTCTCATCAACTTCACGTCATCTGCGAACAGGGACACTTCAGAGTCTATTCCTTCCATCATGTCGTTCACATATATCAAAAATAGCACTGGTCCTAGAACTGACCCCTGTGGGACCCCGCTCGTAACAGGCGCCCACTGTGATACCTCTTCACGTACCATGACTCGTTGCTGCCTCCCTGTCAGGTATTCCCTTATCCATTGCAGTGCCCTCCCTTTTACGTGCGCCTGATCCTCCAGCTTCTGCACTAATCTCTTGTGGGGAACTGTGTCAAAGGCCTTCCTGCAGTCTAGGAAAACGCAATCTACCCACCCCTCTCTCTCGTGTCTTACTTCTGTTACCTTGTCATAAAACTCCAGGAGGTTTGTGATACAAGATTTGCCTTCCATGAACCCATGCTGGTTTTCATTTATAATCTTGTTCCTTTCCAGGTGTTCGACCACTCTCCTCCTGATAATCTTCTCCATGACTTTGCACACAATACATGTCAGAGACACAGGTCTGTAGTTTAGTGCCTCGTTTCTGTTTCCTTTCTTAAATATGGGGACTACATTAGCTGTCTTCCATTTCTCAGGTAGTTGCCCAGTTTCAAGGGATGTGTTGAAGATTGTGGTTAGAGGCACGCACAGCATCTCTGCTCCTTCTCTAAGGACCCATGGGGAGATGTTGTCCGGTCCCATCGCCTTTGAGGTGTCAAGGTCACTTAAGAGCTTCTTCACCTCCTCCTCAGTTGTTCGTATGTCATCCAACACTTGTTGGTATATTCCCTCTTGATGTTCCCTTCTGTGCTGTCTTCCCACAGCCCTTCCTGTCTCTACTGTAAAAACTTCCTTAAATCTCCTGTTCAGCTCCTCACATACCTCCTGATCATTTCTTGTGAGTTCTCCACCTTCTGTCCTTAATCTGATCACCTGGTCTTTGACTGTTGTCTTCCTCCTGATGTGGCTATACAACAGTTTCGGGTCAGTCTTGATTCTCGATGCTATGTCATTTTCATACTGTCGCTGGGCCTCCCTCCTTACCTGTGCGTACTCATTCCTGGCTCTGCGACTGATCTCCCTATTTTCGTGTGTTCTCTGCCTTCTGTACTTTTTCCATTCTCTATTGCACTTTGTTTTTGCCTCCTTACACCGTCGGGTAAACCAGGGGCTCGTTCTGGTCTTCCCGTTGTTACTGTTGCCCTTGGGAATAAACCTTTCCACTGCCTCCTTGCATTTTGTTGTTACATATTCCATCATTTCATTTACTGGCTTTCCTGCCAGTTCTCTGTCCCACTGGACCTCCCGCAGGAAGTTCTTCAACCCTATGTAGTCCCCTCTTTTATAGTCAGGCTTTTCCCATTCAACTCCTGTTATTCTCTCCACTTGCAGCTCTACTATGTATTCAAAGCACAGAACCACGTGGTCGCTAGCTCCTAGGGGACTCTCATACTTGATGTCCTCAATATCTGAGCTGCCCAGGGTGAACACAAGGTCCAATCTTGCTGGTTCATCCTCCCCTCTCACTCTGGTAGTGTCCTTAACATGTTGGTGCATGAGGTTTTCCAGCACCACGTCCAACATCCTGGCTCTCCATGTTTCGGGACCCCCATGTGGCTCCAGGTTTTCCCAGTCAATCTCCCTGTGGTTGAAATCCCCCATAACCAGCAACTTTGCTCTGCTGGAGTGAGCTCTTCTTGCCACCTCAGCAAGTGTGTCCACCATTGCTCTGTTGCTCTCTTCATATTCCTCTCTTGGCCTCCTGCAGTTCTGTGGTGGATTATACATCACTGCAATGACCACTTTGTGTTCCCCAGACTGAAGTGTACCTGCTATGTAGTCTCTTTCTCCCGTCTCATCTATTCCTTCCATTTTCTCGAATTTCCATCTGTTTTTTACGAGCAGAGCAACCCCACCTCCCCCCCCCTGCCCCTTCTATCTTTCCTCATGATCTGGTATCCTGGTGGGAAGATTGCATCTGTTATTGTCTCCATGAGTTTTGTTTCTGTAACTGCTATGATGTCTGGGGACTTCTCATTGATTCTTTCTTGCCATTCCTCATGTTTATTCGTTAATCCATCTGCATTTGTGTACCAAACCTTCAACTTTTGTTCTAATACTGTAACTGTGGTGCGGGGGGTGGAAACAGAGGGATCGGTGTGTGATGGTTGGTTTGGATTGTTCAGTTGCCTTGGGGGTGTCGTGGCTGGAGTCCTTCTGCAGGTGTTTCTGGGGGGTGCGCTTGTCCTTCCATTTGATCCTGGGTTATTCTGCTCTCCTTTTTCATTTCCTCCAATTTCTCCTTTCGTTTTTGAACCCTCTCTTTCATTGTCTTCCTTTCGTCCTGTGTTCTGTCTCGATCGAGGTACACACTCCAGAACTCCTGCTTGCCTCTCAGCCATGCTTTCTCCTGCAGGATCATGGTTCGGGTTGATTCTGCCTTGAAAATTACTTTGAGAGGCCGATTCCTTTTCTTTGTGAACCACCCAATTCTCCGAAAATTTGCCACCTGGGTCATGTCCCCCTCGCCTATCACCTTCATGATATCTTCAATCGCTTTTTCCTCCTCCTGCTTTCTTTCATCATAAGTTTCCCCTTTAGCTTCGTCTAGCCCATAGACAAACACGGATCTTTCCCTTTCCACCTCCCACTGTGACTCCCATTGCATCCTCTGATGTGTTTTAGTTCCTTCCCGTGGAGTGTTCCTTCCTTCAGTCCCTTCTCTAGTTATGGCCCCTATGCTTCTTGGTTTATCCTTCCTGCTCACCTGCTCCTGGCCCCCACAGGTATCTGGTAAGATCCTTGCACATGTCCTAGTTCCTGTGTGTGTGTGTGTGTGTGTGTGTGTGTGTGTGTGTGTGTGTGTGAGTTTGTGGGTATTAACTTCATAATATGTAAAATTGTGACTAGTGAAATTATCGAAAAGTGGTTATAAGCTGTAAGTGTTTTGGTGACTTTTTCTGATGAAATAGTTAAAACGAGAAAAATTGTGGGTTATGAGTGAAAATTGTGTCTTGTTGTGAGATGTTGGTGGGAGAGTGAGAAGAGCAGATCATAGTCTCAGACGATGCTATGGGGTGACCTGAGATGTTATCTGAGATCGGTCAGATAAGACTCACCAGACTTTTTCTGATGAAATAGTTAAAACGAGAAAAATATCTAGACTTGTGGAGAGTGAATCTTTTGTAAAGAAATTGTGGATTGTTGTGGGTATTAACGAAAAAAAGTGGAATTATTTGGGTTATCCTGGGTTAAGAGTGAAAATGTGTAATGTTTTCCCTATGTTGTATATGAAATGTGTAATACTGAGATGGTGACGACGAAGATGATCCAGAACAAAATGCACAGAATTTCTTCAATAGAAAAACAATTACTCTATGTTGATTTTAGTCAATGAATTGCACCTTTTTTCAATTATTTTGTATTTTTTTGTTGTTGTATTACCAGAAATGTGTATGAAATGCATTGGTTGTATAATAAATAAATAAATGAAAATATTGTGTGTTAGTGTGATCCTGCATTTTAAGTTAATGTTCGATCGACAAGATTCAGCCTGTGTGAGGTCATCACGTGACGTCACTGACATAGGGGGAAGTCGACAAGATTCAGCCTGTGTGTGAGGTCATCATGTGACGTTACTGACCACCGAGTAAACTCAGGTGGGGTGACGTCACACTTGTTTAGACCTGTAGTAAGAGAAAGTACCATGCCCCATAGGGGGAGTTCATTTGAATGCTTACCCCCACAGGGGGGAGTCCAAAAAAACTTGATCCAGTGCAAAATCTTAATATTCCCTTATCAACTGAAAGACTACATCTAGCTCTTAGACAATGTGTTTGTTCTAGCAGCTTGTACCCGAGATTTGTCACAATGCTGCGATATGTGAAGTTCAGATTAAGTCCTTATAGATCTGTGAATTACTTATTGATGTAGCCGAGCGGTCAGGCACTAGTAAAACTGTCACTCCTGTCCGGAATCCAGTCCCTACAATATCTTGCATGCAGGACAGGGTACAGTTACCTCGGGTTTCAGAGGAACCTCAGCCAACCCTGGGTACTGAGACCACTATCCCTGCAATGGCTACTTGTTCAAATGGTAGTTCCTACCCAGGGGACGCCTTGTTGAAGAAAGACTACTTTCAATGAGTTATGCCATCTCTTGCTGATGTCACAAGCCATTGCAGAAAGAGGTTTCTGTAGCTAGTGCACTTACTAGATTATCTGCTGTTGTCCCTTGTGTTCCAGATAGTGATAATATCTTAGTTGGCAGTCACCCTTGCAATGTAAGAAGTAGTTTATCAAGTCGTTTTTTTACATGATGGTAGATCCGTTCTCCCATGCTAATATTTCATGTTACAGCATTAACTATTTCAACCGGGGAGCGTCCCTCCACTCCACCGAGTCTGTTCATTCCTTCAGGAGAAAAGAACTAATAAGAAAGTACTTGATGTTTTGAGAGCCACTGTCAATCCCAAGAGTGAAACTTGGGATGAAGTTATACCTGATGTTCACTGTGCTATAAATTCTGCTTACAGTGCTTCAACAGGTGACACTCCACATTATGTGCTGCACGGGGTTGATAAGTATTTGCATTATGAGTTGTTGTATTCCACACTGAAACCAAATTACAATCCTGACGACTTCATAGCAACTCGTACCAGCCTAGCTCAAAGTGTTCTCAGACGAATCCGAGAAACACTTTGTAAATCAACAGCAGAATTTACAAGAGTCACTAATACTCGTGCAAAGCGACCAAAATGAAAGTAGGTTTGAGAGTGATACTAACTTTAATAAAGCATCCGCAATGCCTAAGCTCGATCAAAAGTTTGTCGGTCCTTATCGAGTAGTCAAACATATCAACAGTAATAAGTATAAAGTTAGAGAAATAAGTACTGGTCAATATAAAGAGTTGCATTTGGACCATATGAAGTTAGTGCATGACGAAGACAAGGTCCCTGACAACCAGACCGTTGTGACTGACAATGACAATCTGTCTGACCCTGTACCCTCTACTTCTAGTAATCAGCCAGAGGAACAACCTGAATGTCATTACTCCTTATGTACATGGCAGGTATTGAAAAATCCTCAAGTATCATGCGTAAATACCCATTTAGATCCTCCTCAAGTTAAAAGAAGTTGTCAACTGTGTGTTTTGTCATCAGCTGATCAGTATCCAGAATTTTTTTGTGTGAGTGTGGGTAGATTCGTAAAGCACTGCGTACCTTGTCCTAAGGTTCGTAGGTTCGAGTCTCCTTCAGCCAGAGATCAGTGTTTGTGTATATTTCGCATGCTCTCGCGAATTCCTTGCATTGTTCAAATCTCTAGTAAGGCTGATGCATGCAGGGGATGAGATGAAAAGCTGTAAGCCTTCTCCCTGAAAGCTGGCTGCCTTGGATCAAACGTGTAGCGGATGCTACACGCCAAGGTATTGGTCCAGTGTGGGTAGATTGGTAAAGCACTGCGTACCTTGTCCTAAGGTTCGTAGGTTCGAGTCTCCTTCAGCCAGAGATCAGTGTTTGTGTATATTTCGCATGCTCTCGCGAATTCCTTGCATATATATATATATATATATATATATATATATATATATATATATATATATATATATATATATATATATATATATATATGTCGTGCCGAATAGGCAGAACTTGCGATCTTGGCTTAAATAGCAACGCTCATCTTGCCATATAGGACAAGCGAAAATTTGTGTATGCAATAATTTCGCCAAAATCATTCTGAACCTAACGAAAAAAATATATTTCACTGTGTTTGTTTAGTATTAAATTATTGTAAACAAATCTAAAATATATTTAGTTGGGTTAGGCTAAAATAAATTGTTCTTGTTATAATAAGGTTAGGTAAGTTTTCTAAGTTCCTTTTGGTGCAAAATTATAAATTTTTACATCAACATTAATGAAAAAAAATATATCTTTAAACGTATAAGAGAAAATTTTAGAAAGGACTTAATTTTAAATGAGTTCTTGCTAATTGACCAGTTTTACATATTCGGCACGACATATATATATATATATATATATATATATATATATATATATATATATATATATATATATATATATATATATATATATATATATATGAGTGTATTCCTTACCTGGAGTTTTACCTGGAGAGGGTTTCGGGGGTCAACGCCCCCGCGGCCCGGTCTGATACCAGGCCTCATGGTGAATCAGGGCCTGATCAACCAGGCTGTTACTGCTGGCTACACGCAAGCTGATGTACGAACCACAGCCCGG
This sequence comes from Cherax quadricarinatus, assembly GCF_038502225.1. Classification (NCBI taxonomy): domain Eukaryota; kingdom Metazoa; phylum Arthropoda; class Malacostraca; order Decapoda; family Parastacidae; genus Cherax; species Cherax quadricarinatus. The sequence continues at coordinate 9,518 of NW_027198475.1, read as the reverse complement.
TTGGTCAGGTACTGACTTTAGGTGCCTGTCCAGTGCCTTCATGAAGACAGCCAGGGGTCTAATGGTAATCCCCTTTATGTATGCTGGGAGGCAATTGAACAGTCTTGGGCCCTGGACACTTATTGTGTAGTCTCTCAGTGTACTCGTGGCACCCCTGCTCTTCTTCGGGGGAATATTGCATCTCCTGCCGAGTTTTTTGCTTTTCATATGGAGTGAGTTTCGTGTGCAGGTTTGGTACTAATCCTTCCAGGACCTTCCAAGTGTATTATCATGTATCTCTCTCGCCTGCATTTGAGGGAATACAGATCAAGGGCCTTCAAAAATTCCCAGTGGTTTAGGTGCCTTATTGCACGTAAGTGTGCTGTGAAAGTTTTTTGTACACTCTCCAGGTTTGCAATGTCGCCAACCTTGAAGAAGACTGTTAGTGTACAGCAATATTCCAGTCTACAGAGCATAAGCGATTTGAAGAGAATCAGCATCCCTGGTTTTGAAGTTTCTCATTATCCATCCTATCATTTTCCTAGCGGATGAGGTAGATACATTGTTGTGGTCTTTAAAAGCGAGATCCTCTGACACTATCACTCCCAGGTCCTTCACATTACTTTTCCGCTCTATTGTTTGGTTAGAATTTGTGGTATACCCTGATACATTTTTAATTTCTTCAAGTTTTCCATATCTGAGTAGTTGAAATTTCTCCTCATTGAACTTCATATTGTTTTGAGTGGCCCATTCGAAGATTTGGTTGATGTCCGCTTGGAGTCTCGCAGTGTCTTCGATGGAGGTCACTGCCACGGTGATCCGTGTGTCATCCACAAAGGAAGACACGGAGCTGTGGCTTACATCTCTGTCTATGTCAGAAACGAGGATGAGGAATAGAATGGGAGCAAGTACTGTGCCTTGTGGAGCAGAGCTTTTTACCATGGCTGCCTGGGACTTTGTTTACTATTACTCTTTGTGTTCTGTTTGACAGGAAGTTGTAGATCCATCTACCAACTTTTCCCGTTATTCCTTTATCCCGCATTTTGTGTGCTATTACACCATGGTCACACTTGTATAAAGCTTTTGCAAAGTCTGTGTACACTACATCTGTATTTTGTTCATCCTATACAGCATCCAGGACCTTGTCATACTGGTCCAGTAGCTTACTCCCATATCTCCATTAAGTACCCACACGACACCTTGATCTTCATAACTTTGCACTTGGTGGGGTTAAACTCTAGGAGTCACTTGCTGGACCAGGCTTGCAGCTTGTCCAGATCCCTTTGTAGTCCTGCCTGATCCTCGTCCGATTGAATTCTCATTAGCTTCATTTTGTCTGCAAACAGGGACACTACTGATTCTATCCTTTCCCAGAAACATCACCAGTCCTAGGACTGGTGATATTTCTAGGTGCTCAGTCTGGCAAGTTGTCATGTACCATGACTCACTGTTGCCTTTCTGATCCATTGCAGTGCCTTCTCTGTTATACCTGCTGGGTCCTCCAACTTTTGCACTAATCTTTTGTTTGGAACTATGTCAAATGACTTCCTACAAAGAAAATGCAATCTACCCACCTGTCTCTCTCTCTCTCTCTCTCTCTCTCTCTCTCTCTCTCTCTCTCTTGCCTTACTGCCATCACTTTGTCAAAGAACTCCAGTAGGATTGTGACACAAGATATCCCGTTCCTGAAACCGTGATAGTTGTCGTGAATAAGCTCATTCCTTTCTAGGTGCTCCACACTCTTCTCCTGATAATATTCTCCATGAATTTGCATACTATACATGTCACTGACATGTATAGTATGCTGGGACTACATTTGCCTTGTTTCGATTGATGTGTTGAAGATTGTTGTTAGTGGCACACACAGTGCCTCCACTCATTCTCTCTGGACCCACGGAGATGTTGTCCAGGCACATTGCCTTTGAGGTATCTAGGTCACTTGAGAGCCTCTTCATCTTCACGGTTGTATTTATTGTGTCCAACACTTGAAGGTGTACCCACACCACTCCAATTTTCTGGAATCCTATCTGTCTCCACTGTTACTAAGTACTTCTTTAAATATCTTGTTTAGCTCTTCACATACTTCTCTGCCATTTCTTGTGATCCCCCCTCCTTTGACTTTTTTTGTTCTCCTGATGTGATCATAAAACAACATCAGGTTAGACTTGGCTTCCCCACAATGTTATTTTCATACTGTCGCTGGGCCTCCCTCCTTTTCTGTACATTTTCATTTTTTTTTCTTTTCAACTAATCTTTTTATTTTCCTGGATCCTTTGCTTTCTATACTTCTTCCATTCCCTAACACACTTAGCTTTGACCTCTCTACACCTTTGGGTGAACCAAGGGCTCGTCATGGCCTTCTCATTATTTCTCTTGCCCTTGGGCACAAACCTTTCCTGTGCTTTCTTACATATTGTTGTCATATATTCCATCATATCATTTATTGATTTCCCTGCCAATTCTCTTTCTCATTGAACCCTGTGTAGGAAATTCCTCATGCCTGTGTAGTCACCTGTTTTGTAATTTGGCTTCATTCGTCCTGCTTCCCTCTCCAGTTGTAACTCTACTGTGTATTTGAAGTTCTGGACCACATGATCACTAGCTCTGAGGGGCCTTTTATGTGTAATGTCCTCAATATCTGAACAATTCAAGGTGAATACCAGGTCTAGTCTTGCTGGATCTCCCTCTCCTCTCTCTCTCTCTCGCAATGTGCCTAACATGTTGATGCTTGAGGTTTTCCAGTACCACCTCCATCATCTTAGCCCTCCACGCTCTTGGGCCCCCGTGTGGCTCCAGGTTTTCCAAGCCAGTTTTCTTGTGATTGAAGCCACCCACAACTAGTAGCTTTGCCCTGCTCACATGGGCCATTTTTGCCACTTCAGCGAGTATATCGACCATGTCTCTGTTACTCTCATCATATTCTTGTCTTGGTCGCCTGCTATTCTGTGGTGGGTTATACATCACTGCAATCACCACCCATGGACCTCCAGTCTGAAATGTTGCTATTATGTAGGCCCTTGCTTCCCCTATGTCTTTACTTGCCATTTCTTCAAAATTCCATTGGTCATTAAACACGCATAAGATCATGAAGTGAAATATGAAAACAGTACATCAAATACTTTTCTTGTTCCATATATATAAAAGTCAAGCACATAAAACTGTAAGTGTATCAATACATCTTCATGCATCTGAAGAAATAAAAAGCATAACAGCAGCTCTGGACATGTCTACCAGCCACCACTACAAAGGAAAACCTATGCTGTTGTGTGTTATGTCTTGGAAGAGTATTGTTTTAGGGAATCCAGTCACATTCGCTGCCTGACTACGGTGGAGTGCGGTTGTGCCCAGCACCCCTCTGCTGTTTTTCAGGCGAGCTACCACAGTACATCAACAACCATTGAGTAGTGTGGACGTGCGCTGCTCATTTTGGGATATCAAAATGGCTGAACATACAGTACGGAGAGTAAATACTATCTGCATAGAGCTGGTTCGTGGTACGTTAAGTGGAGATACGATGAACGTACTTCTCCCTAACATCATCAGGGACACATATGGTATCCCCAACGAGGAATTATATGGCGTCGCTCTTAATGGTTTGTCAAGAATCTTCGTGAAATTTCTGAGAGCCGGCTTCTACACAAGAATTGTCGAGCAGTACCAGGAACAACGCATGAGTGTGAATTCAGCGATGGATGTTGTGTTACATGATGTTTCTAAGTACTACACATGGGTGAAGGTACGGAATGTACCCTTCGAGGCTACGGCGTATGGACTACAGGAGTTTTTTCGCAGTTATGGGACAGTGCATTCTGCAACCATGGGGGTATGGAGGGATGGTCCGTATGAAGGAATGCCGGAAGGTTCTTACACCCTTAAAATGTCTTTAACAAGGCCTATACCATCCTATGTAACGATGACCGGTTGTAGAACACAGGTTTATGTGTACTATGCGGGTCAGAGAAAAACATGTCGTCTGTGCAGCTCTTATGAGCACATGGCAGCCCAGTGTCCTAGGAGGCAGGCTCCTCGAATTCTGGAAACGCCGATTGTGATTCAACAGTCGTGTGATTTGGTGCCTGGCTCTGTTGCCTCTGGAGGCCGGAGGCCTGATCTCTGGAGCAAGGAGGTCGACCGGGAGGTGGCGGAGGAGGAGACGTGTGTCACTATCCCAGGGGAGTCGGGGGAGTCGAAGGTGTTATCTGAGGAGTCTTTAGTCCAGGAAGCTTCGACTCAGGAGGGTTTACTGGCAGATGTCATCAAGGATTTTTTGGATGGGGATGAGCCCGGTGTAGAAGGTGTCCTCAGTTTATGTGAAGTTGGAGAGCTGGAGGGACAACAAATTGTGGAGAAAGACTTGAGTAAGAAAAGGCTGGAGTGTGTGGTGGCCGTGGAGGTACACCAGGAGGATTCGTCTGAGGGTGAGATGTGTGTAAGTGGAAGTTCTAGAAAAAGAACTGCGGCATCAGAGATAGACGAGGTTATTACCCCGGGGCAGAGGCCGGGGAAGAAGTCATGGGCAGCGGTTGTGGAGCCGATGCCACATAGTGCTAGAGGTGCGCCTGAGTTGCACAGTGGGAGAGGGAGGGGGGAGGTGACTGCACAGGATAACTCGAGTGGTAAGGGAATACGTAATGTGAAAAGTGCAGCGAGTAAATCCCAGCGGCATAGGGGAAAGCCGCCACTTCTATAATTTTCAGAAGTGTCACGCTTAATGTCAATGGACTTAAGACTGAGGTTAAGAAAGTTTGGTTGGAGTGGTTTTTACGGCGGTTTGATGTAGATATTTGCTTTTTGCAAGAGCATAATCATAGGGCTGGTTGTGTGTTGCGGTTAAAAGGATATCGGATGTATGTTACCAGTGGTTTGCAATTGAAAGGTGGGGTAGCAGTGGCGATAAAGGAGACCAGCCCCTTGCGTGTCATCGGCTGGGAAGAGGGGGGGGGGTGGGAGGGTCGTGAGGGTGGATGGTGTCTGGGGTGAGAGTCGAGCTAGTTTTGTAGGAGTTTACATGCCAGCAACTAGCAATACCAGGGTAAAAGTAGATTTTGTCAGAGAGGTATTGCTGTATCACTTGAGAGGTTTGCCTGCTATAACAGTAATAGGTGGTGATTGGAATTGTGTGATTAGGAGTGGTGATGTCGAACCGAGAGGGGCGGGTTGTGTGCTGAGTGTGCTGAGGGATGTATTGCGAGATATTGGGGTTGTTGATGTGGTGGGGAGGGGGGGATACCTAGTGGAGCACACGTTCGTCCGTAGGGGATATGAAGCGCGATTGGACAGAATTTATATTAAGCAGGGTATAGATGTTGTGAGGGTGCAAACCTTCGATGTGGGGTTTTCGGATCACAGGGCGGTAATAGCAGATTTGATGTGGGATGGAGTGGTGCGTATTTATTCTGGGTACTGGAAATTAAATGTAAGGCTTCTTAAGGAGGAGGAGGAGGGGCCTTTTTTCAGTGATTGGTGGTTGCCTTTTTGGGAGGCTAGGGACAGGGAGATAGATCTGTTAGATTGGTGGGAAATGCAGGCAAAACCGGGAATAGCGAATTTTTTTAAGGTTAGGGGACGGGAAGAGGCGAGGTGGCGTTTTGGGTTGCAAAATTATCTGGAGGGACAGTTGCAAGATTGTTATGTTGGGGGAGGTGGTAGGAGGGATGACATGGACAGTCTGCGGAGCAGGATCGCTGAAATACACAATGATAGGTTTGATGCAATTAGGGTTAGGGCGGGGTTAGAGGATGTATTGTGGGGTGATAAGCCGTCTGGGTTTGTTTTACGTAAATTTAGGGACCGACAGAGTGTAACCACCATTCTACAATTGGAGACAAGCCCTGGGGTGGGAGGGTATCCAGTGGGTCGAGTCCTATCCAATACTGAAAGTATGAGTCTCTATGCTGATAGTTGGTTTAGGGAGAAATGGAGTTGGAGGGAGGGGGGTTCCTGGGAGGGTATTTTTGAAGGGGGGTTCCATAGCATTTTAAGTGAGCAGGATAGAGTGGGGTTGGAGGTTGGTATAAGTGAGGTTGAGGTGGAAGAGGCAGTTTTCGGGATGAGTACCGGGAAAACACCAGGGATAGACGGTATACCAAATGATTTTTATAGAGCACATTGGGGGTGTATTAGGCAGTGCTTTGTTAGGCTATTGGATCATATGTTAACTAGTGGGAAGTTGGGCACATCGCAAAGTACGGGTGTCATAGTTTTGGTGCCAAAGAAGAGGGGGGGTAGAGAGTTGAGTGCTTACCGAGCAATATCTTTGATGTGTGCAGATTACAAGGTTTTTGCGAAAATTTTGGGTAATAGACTGAAGAAGGTCATGGGGTCGGTGATACATGGGGGACAATTTGGTATCCCGGGGAGGAGTATGCGGGTAGGTCATGGACGTATTCGGGATTTCCTTGAGGGTAGTAGTAAGGGAGGTATTCTAGGTCTGGATTGGGAGAAAGCTTATGATTATGTGGATAGGGACTTTTTGTTTGAGAGTATGGTGAGAATGGGTTTTGGAGGGAGGGTGGTTGGATGGGTGAGGACATTGTATGAGAATGCATCGATGAGAGTACAGGTAAATGGTAGGTTGGGTAGTTCAGTAAGCATGGGGAGGGGTTTAAGGCAGGGGTGTCCACTCTCCCAAATACTCTTTGCATGTATGCAGAATCCTTTCTATGTTCTGGTTGATGGTGGGATGGGAAGGATGGGGGAGAGAGGTGGATTTTGTGGGAATATTGTTGGTTATGTAGATGATACAACTGTTTTACTTAATGAGATAGAAGATTTAAGTAAAGTGGGAAGGGTAATTGAGATTTTTGGGAATGCTACTGGGATGAGAGTTAATAAGCAGAAATCACGGTTGTTGGAGGTAGGCAATTGGGTAGGAGGGACCTTGGGGGAGGAGTTTGGCTGGATAACTGTAGATAGGCTAAAGATTTGTGGGATTTTGTATTTAGCAGATGTACAGGAGAGCAGGAGGGTTAATTCAGAAATGGTAATGGACAGAGCTTTGAGTAGGCTCAGGAGTCTAAGGGCCGGGGATGTAACCTTGCATCAAAGGGTTGTGGTGGTAAATACGCTGATTTATAGTAAGGTGTGGGGAGTGGCGGAAATTTACCCCTTAAGAAGTCAGGATATTATGGAATTACAAAGAAGAGCCTTAAGGTATGTGTGGGGTTTTGGGAGGGCGTGGTTGGGTAAAGATGTGGTAATGACTGCGGTAAGACAGGGAGGATTGGGATTGATGGCATTAGGGTCTAGGGTGAAGGCGCTATATGTGAAGCAGAGGTATATTCGGGCAGCGGGGGAAAGGGGTCTTCGGGTGGGGGAGGTGATGGGGGATATCCGCAAATGGTGGGGTGGCAGGGACTTAGTGGAGTGTGAAGATATGTTGCGGTTTATGTTAAAGGTACGCAATGTTAAAAAACTCAAGGTAAAACGGTTAGTGGGTGTGGGTCGTCGTCAGGAATCAATGCAAGGGATGGCAGTGTATCCCACATATGATTGGAGAGTGATATGGGTGGAATTTAGTAAATTAAGAATACCGGCAAGAGCGAGGGAATTAGTTTATAGATTTCTTATGGGGACGTTAGCATCGAAAGAGGTGCTAAGACGAATGGGTTTTGTGAGAGAGGCATCATGCGGTTTTTGTGGGGAAGTTGAAACGGCTTTTCATGTAGTATATTTTTGTTCTGCTTTGGAGGTGGTAAGATTGTGGTTGAAGAGGGTTTTCTTTTTATTGGGGGGGGGACAGATATCAACCCTCAGGGCTTTAATGTTAGATATGGGAGGGGTACCCAAAGAGGTGGGGAGGGCTATCAGATACGTAATAGTTGATTACTTGCATGTTTCTTGGGGGATGAGGGAGGTGGAGGGAAACATTAGGATAAAAGCGTTGGCGGCGTGTTTTTATAGGACAGCATGTAGGAACAAACAATTATATGGGGGAAGGTGGGTAATTAGTTTTCCGGAGGGATATCGTGAGCTTACTGTTGAACGTCTACTCCGTTTGGTGACGGGGTGAGAGGCAAGGGGTTGGTCTCTTCAGTGGTGTGTCCTCTTGGAGTGATTGGAAGCCTGATGAGGAAGGTTGATTGGTTTGCAAGGTGGTAGATGTGGGTAAAGTTTTTTTTTTTTTGCAGGGAGCCGTCGGGGGCTCCGGGGTATGTAGACCTTTATGAATTTTGTAAAATCACAGAGTCAAAAGTAGTCGGGGGCTCCGGGGTATGTGATTTATGAATTTTGTAAAATCACAGAGTCAAAAGTAGTATTTTTTCTGTTTTTTCTCTATTGTTATAAGAACCATTTTATATAGGGGGTTTATATTTATATGTATATTGTGAGGATATGTTTTATACATTCGAATCTGATGTTAGATTTATCCTTGTCATATGTCTCTTTTTTATCGTATTGAATGGGTACAAAATGACCTATGTACCAAAATATAAAAGTATTTGATGGGGTTTATATATACCCTTCATTTGACTGGAAGGTCATATTATATATTGAGTGTTAATCGGTAACATTAATTTTGTGTGTGTGTAGGTGTGTTTGTGGGAACCAATGTCTTAGGTATAGTTCTATCATTGGATGTAATATTTTTTTAGTTTATTTGGTGAAAAGTCATTTAGTGCTTTATTTCTATGTATGATCCAGTTTGTTCTGTACGAACAAATGCACATACACGTATGTGTGTATAAGCATGCGTATATGTATACATGTATATATGTATGTATATATATATATATATATATATATATATATATATATGTATATATATATATATTATATATATATATATATGTATATATGTATATATATATATATATATATATATATATATATATATATATCTATGTGTATGTGTATATATATATATATTATATATATATATATATATATATATATATATATATATATGTATATGTATATATATGTATATATATATACATATGTTTGTAGGACTCATTCCTACATGTTTTATAATGACTCCGACTGTTTGTTTGGAAGTCGGTTGGTTGGGTTATTTTAGTAGAATTTGTTATATCAATGTGTTACAATGTTTTTTGTGTGTACCTGACATTGTCTGCCACTTCTGTTTTGGATGTTATGTATTTAGTTTGTCTAGTTTTTTTTAGTGATAAGTTTTTTTTTTTTTTTTTTTTTTTTTTTTTTTTTTTTTTTTTTTTTTTTTTTTTTTTTGTTTGTTCTAGTATAATCCAGTCTGTGCTGTAAGAACATATGTGCACATACATGTATGTGTATATGTGCATGTGTATGTATATACATATATACATGAATATAGGACTTATTCCTACATGTTTTATGACTCCGACGTTCTATTTTGTAGTCGGTATGTTTTTTTTTTTTTCCCCGTAAACGGGTTGGGTTTCTTACGGTAGAATTTCGTTATATCAATATGTTAAAATGGTTTTTTTTTTGTTTATTGTGTGTGTACTGACATTGTCTGTCACGGTTTTGGATTTGCTAATTGTCGGCTTGTATCATGTGTATGTTGTTTTTAAATAAAATATAAAAAAAAAAAAAAAAAA
>NW_027198474.1:0-43919 GCF_038502225.1 Cherax quadricarinatus | reverse complement strand
TAGAATCACTGTTGGTAGTTTTTAGAATTACTGGTATCTACCGTTATTTATTAGCAGTATGAATACTTAGAAGTGGGGGCACACACACACACACACACACACACACACACACACACACACACACACACACACACACACACACACACACACACACACACACACACACACACACACACACACTCACACACACACATACACACACACATACACACACACACACACACACACACACACACACACACACACATACACACACACACATACACACACACACACACACACACACACACACACATACACACATACACACACACATACACACACACACACACACACACACACACACACATACACACAAACACACACACATGCACACACACGTACACACACATATACACACACACGCACACACACATACACATACACATACACATACACAGGAACAAGCACTTGTAAGCTGTAGTACACACGCAAACACACATACACAGGATTTCACACCGTCCTGTGAACTGACCATCTGAACCTTTCTCCTCTCCCCCCCCTCTTTCTACCTAAGTAGACCTATCTCTACCTCTCTCACTCTTTACCTATATCTCTCTCTCTACCTATCACTCTCTACCTCTCTCTCTCTCCCTCTCCCATCTCTCCCCTCTAACATCTCTTACCTCTAACACCTCCCCCCTACATCAATCTGCCAAGGAGGACCAAGGAGTGAAAGGGAAGATCAGCTGGTTGCAGATGGAGAGGGTGATAGGTCGAATGCTGAGGCACAACAAGGCTATCAAGAGCCACTGGAAAAATCAAGGGAGAAACTGACCACATACAGGCAGGATCCAGAGTCACAGAGGGTGAGGCAATGGGAGGAAGAAAGGGCAAAATCAGTGTTTATCCATGGGCTTCAGGAGAGAGAGGAAAGGACACACACTGAAAGGAAGCAGGAAGAAAGAAAGGAGATTGAGAAAATCATCACGGAAATAGGTGAAGAGATGGACGAGATTGTAAATTTTCAGAGAATAGGGGGGTACTCGAAGGGGAGAAAACGACCAATCAAGCTGATTCTCAGGACGGAAACAGTGCGGAACAGGATCCTCCAAGAGAAACCACGATTGAAATACTCGGAAGAGTACAAGAGGGTGTTCCTAGACAGAGACAGAACAAAATCAGAACGACAGCAGCTGAGGGAGAGGACAAAAAAGCGAAAGGAGCTAGGAAAAGAGACAAGGAGGGAACCAGCAGAGGTCAGTCAGAGCAGGACAGAACAGCAAGGGCAAGCACACACACAACTACTCTCAGAACCATACAACCTATCACACCATCCCAACACACACTACAATCCATACCCACAGCCTCCACCCAACACCGAGCTATAGAATCCCACAGTATGCCACCAGGTCTCCCACCCTCACAGGCCCCCCAAACCACAGTGTTGGAAAGGAAACTGAAGGTATGGTACACAAACGCTGATGGAATAACAAATAAGTGGGAGGAGTGGCACGAAAGAGTCAAAGAAGCATCACCGGACATCATAGCTCTCACAGAAACCAAGCTTACAGGTATGATAACAGATGCCATCTTTCCAACGGGATACCAAATCCTGAGGAAAGACAGAGGGAACAGGGGGGGTGGAGGAGTGGCGTTGCTGATCAAAAATCGCTGGAATTTTGATGAGCTGGAGAGAGGAGATAGCGGAGAAGAAAGTGATTACATAGTGGGAACACTTCACTCTGGAGGTCCCAAGGTGGTAATAGCAGTGATGTATAACCCACCACAGAACAGCAGGAGGCCAAGGCAAGAGTACGACGAGAGCAATAGAGCGATGGTTGACACACTGGCTAGAGTGGCCAGAAGAGCTCATGCATGCAGGGCAAAGCTCCTGATCATGGGTGACTTTAACCACAAGGAGATCGATTGGGAGAACTTGGACCCACATGGGGGCCAAGATACATGGAGGGCTAAGATGATGGAGGTGGTACTGGAGAACTTCATGTACCAACACGTAAGGGACACTACAAGAGAGAGAGGAGAGGATGAACCAGCAAGGCTGGACTTAGTATTCACCTTCAGTAGTGCAGATATCGAGGACATCACATATGAAAGACCCCTTGGGGCCAGTGACCATGTGGTTTTAAGCTTCGAATACACAGTAGAGCTACAAGTGGAGGGAGAAGCAGGAAGGCCAGGACGAATGAAGCCAAACTACAAGAAAGGGGACTACACAGGAATGAGGAACTACCTGAACGGGGTTCAGTGGGACAGAGAACTGGCAGGGAAGCCAGTTAATGAGATGATGGAATATGTAGCAACAAAATGCAAGGAGGCTGAGGAGAGGTTTGTACCCAAGGGTAACAGGAGTAATGAAAAAGCCAGGATGAGCCCATGGTTTACCCAAAGGTGCAGGGAGGCAAAAACCAAGTGTGCTAGGGAATGGAAGAAATATAGAAGGCAAAGGACCCAGGAGAATAAGGAGAACAGTCGTAGAGCCAGAAACGAATATGCACAGATAAGAAGGGAGGCCCAAAGACAATATGAAAATGACATAGCAGCGAAAGCCAAATCTGACCCGAAACTGTTGTACAGCCACATCAGGAGGAAAACAACAGTCAAGGACCAGGTAATCAGGCTAAGGAAGGAAGGAGGAGAGACAACAGGAAATGACCGTGAAGTATGTGAAGAACTCAACAAGAGATTCAAAGAAGTGTTCACAGAGGAGACAGAAGGGACTCCAGAAAGACGGAGAGGTGGGGCACACCACCAAGTGCTGGACACAGTGCACACAACCGAGGAAGAAGTGAAGAGGCTTCTGAGTGAGCTAGATACCTCAAAGGCAATGGGGCCAGATAACATCTCCCCATGGGTATTGAGAGAGGGAGCAGAGGCGCTATGTGTACCCCTAACAACAATATTCAATACATCTATCGAAACAGGGAGATTGCCTGAGGCATGGAAGACAGCAAATGTAGTCCCAATCTTTAAAAAAGGAGACAGACATGAAGCATTAAACTACAGACCAGTGTCACTGACATGTATAGTATGCAAAATCATGGAGAAGATTATCAGGAGAAGAGTGGTGGAACACCTAGAAAGGAATGATCTCATCAACAGCAGCCAGCATGGTTTCAGGGACGGGAAATCCTGTGTCACAAACCTACTGGAGTTCTATGACATGGTGACAGCAGTAAGACAAGAGAGAGAGGGGTGGGTGGATTGCATTTTCTTGGACTGCAAGAAGGCGTTTGACACAGTTCCACACAAGAGATTGGTGCAAAAACTGGAGGACCAAGCAGGGATAACAGGGAAGGCACTACAATGGATCAGGGAATACTTGTCAGGAAGACAGCAGCGAGTCATGGTACGTGGCGAGGTGTCAGAGTGGGCACCTGTGACCAGCGGGGTCCCGCAGGGGTCAGTCCTAGGACCAGTGCTGTTTCTGGTATTTGTGAACGACATGACGGAAGGAATAGACTCTGAGGTGTCCCTGTTTGCAGATGACGTGAAGTTGATGAGAAGAATACACTCGATCGAAGACCAGGCAGAACTACAAAGGGATCTGGACAGGCTGCAGACCTGGTCCAGCAATTGGCTCCTGGAGTTCAATCCCACCAAGTGCAAAGTCATGAAGATTGGGGAAGGGCAAAGAAGGCCGCAGACGGAGTACAGTCTAGGGGGTCAGAGACTACAAACCTCACTCAAGGAAAAAGATCTTGGGGTGAGTATAACACCAGGCACATCTCCTGAAGCGCACATCAACCAAATAACTGCTGCAGCATATGGGCGCCTAGCAAACCTCAGAACAGCATTCCGACATCTTAATAAGGAATCGTTCAGGACCCTGTACACCGTATACGTTAGGCCCATATTGGAGTATGCGGCACCAGTTTGGAACCCACACCTAGCCAAGCACGTAAAGAAACTAGAGAAAGTGCAAAGGTTTGCAACAAGACTAGTCCCAGAGCTAAGAGGTATGTCCTACGAGGAGAGGTTAAGGGAAATCAACCTGACGACACTGGAGGACAGGAGAGATAGGGGGGACATGATAACGACATACAAAATACTGAGAGGAATTGACAAGGTGGACAAAGACAGGATGTTCCAGAGATTGGACACAGTAACAAGGGGACACAGTTGGAAGCTGAAGACACAGATGAATCACAGGGATGTTAGGAAGTATTTCTTCAGCCACAGAGTAGTCAGTAAGTGGAATAGTTTGGGAAGCGATGTAGTGGAGGCAGGATCCATACATAGCTTTAAGCAGAGGTATGATAAAGCTCACGGCTCAGGGAGAGTGACCTAGTAGCGATCAGTGAAGAGGCGGGGCCAGGAGCTCGGACTCGACCCCCGCAACCTCAACTAGGTGAGTACAACTAGGTGAGTACACACACACACACACACACACACACACACACACACACACACACACACACAAAGACAAACACACACACACACACACACACACACACACACACACACACACACACACACACACACACACACACACACACACACACACACACACACACACACACACACACACACACACACACACACACACACACACACACACACACACACACACACACACACACACACACACACACACACACACACACACACACACACACACACACACACACACACACACACACACACACACACACACACACACACACACACACACACACACACACACACACACACACACACACACCCACACACACACACACACACACACACACACACACACACACACACACACACACACACACACACACACACACACACACACACACACACACACACTGCACACACACACACACACACACACACACACACACACACACACACACCTTAGTAAGGAATCATTCAAGACACTGTACACCGTGTATGTCAGGCCCATACTGGAGTATGCAGCACCTGTTTGGAACCCGCACTTGATAAAGCACGTCAAGAAACTAGAGAAAGTACAAAGGTTTGCAACAAGGTTAGTTCCAGAGCTAAGGGGAATGTCCTATGAAGAAAGATTAAGGGAAATCGGCCTGACGACACTGGAGGACAGGAGGGTCAGGGGAGACATGATAACGACATATAAAATACTGCGTGGAATAGACAAGGTGGACAAAGACAGGATGTTCCAGGGAGGGGACACAGAAACAAGAGGCCACAATTGGAAGTTGAAGACACAAATGAGTCAGAGAGATAGTAGGAAGTATTTCTTCAGTCATAGAGTTGTAAGGCAGTGGAATAGCCTAGAAAATGACGTAGTGGAGGCAGGAACCATACACAGTTTTAAGACGAGGTTTGATAAAGCTCATGGAGCGGGGAGAGAGAGGGCCTAGTAGCAACCGGTGAAGAGGCGGGGCCAGGAGCTAGGACTCGACCCCTGCAACCACAAATAGGTGAGTACAAATAGGTGAGTACACACACACACACACACACACACACACACACACACACACACACACACACACACACACACACACACACACACACACACACACACACACACACACACACACACACACACACACACACACACACACACACACACACACACACACACACACACACACACACACACACACACACACACACACACACACACACACACACACACACATTACCCGCCTCTTTATGATGATGTGGGTGAGATGGTCAAGCATCTGTAACACACGGATGATATTCTACCCAAGTTTTATAAATTTTAATTTGTCGAATGTATCTTAAATTCTACCCAAACTTTATTATAAATGAATCTAATTTGCATAATCCTAAACCAATATTGATATTAATTTCGAAACTTTTGTTTTATGAAGTTTGATTCTATTATATTTCTCTCATCCATTCTTGTGTATTGATCAGACAGTTGACATTTACATAATGTTAGATGTTTTTATAGTTATGACTTTTATATGTTTAAATATACGTAATGATGTGTTTTATTTCGAGTGTTGGTTATTGCAGGTGTTTTATTGTTGCAGTTGTGAATGTGTTGTGTTTGAGGTAATGTAGTGTTGAATGTGCTTGTGTTTGCCATGAAGTGTTGTATTAAGATATGACTCGGGAAATCATAATAATACCATTGAAAACAAATCCCAGTAATTGTGGTTTATGCACCGGCCTGCAATTTTACGACTAGCTTGCCGTGAGTTTGAGCCCCACTCGTACCGTGGTTTAAGCTATGATTTATAAAAGTGTCATGATTATGATTGCTATTGTTCCTATCGTAATAAATTTATGTGTACCCAGGTGATTTGTGTAGCTCCCATTATTACCATATCTTAAAGATGTGCAGTCTAAGCTGCTTCCCGTCACACTGTTGCTATTACCATATCTCAGTCTTGTGTATTCAGTTCTGTTGTGATATTGCTATCACCACCATTATTATATCTCAGTCTCATGAAGTCAACCCTGTGTATACGTTCCATTGCATTCTTGATGTTATCGTAGTGAGATTCAAGACTTCACTTACAGCCGTAGTTCTCTTGTAGACTATGTTGGTAAGAATGTACTACCCGCTGAGTCGTTATTACAAGTCCAGTCATTGCGCGCGCCTGTGTGTGTGTGTGTGTGTGTGTGTGTGTGTGTGTGTGTGTGTGTGTGTGTGTGTGTGTGTGTGTGTGTGTGTGTGTGTGTTGTGTGTGTGTGGTGTGTGTGTGTGTGTGTGTGGTGTGTGTGTGTGTGTGTGTGTGTGTGTGTGTGTGTGGTGTGTGTGTGTGTGTGTGTGTGTGTGTGTGGTGTGTGTGTGGTGTGTGTGTACTCACCTAATTGTGGTTGCAGGGGTCGAGACTCAGCTCCTGGCCCCGCCTCTTCACTGATCGCTATTAGGTCCTCTCTCTCTCTGCTTCCTGAGCTTTATCATACCTCTTCTTAAAACTATGTATGGTTCCTGCCTCCACTACTTCACTTGCTAGGCTATTCCACTTCTTGACGACTCTATGACTGAAGAAATACTTCCTAACGTTCCAGTGACTCGTCTGAGTCTTCAGCTTCCAGTTGTGACCCCTTGTCCCTGTGTCCCCTCTCTGGAACATCCTATCTCTGTCCACCTTGTCTATTCCCCGCAGTATCTTGTATGTCGTTATCATGTCTCCCCTGACCCTTCTGTCCTCCAGTGTCGTCAGTCCGATTTCCCTCAACCTTTCCTCGTACGACATTCCCCTTGTTGCAAACCTTTGTACTTTCTCTAACTTCTTGACGTGTGTGTGTGTGTGTGTGTGTGTGTGTGTGTTATGGATCCAGGGAGCTACTTACCATCCGGCAATCACCCCAGGGAGCTACTACCATCCAGGGAGCTCGTACTACCCAGGGAGCTCTTACTATCCAGGGAGCTACGTACCATCCAGGGAGCTCGTACCATCCAGGGAGCTACGTACCATCCAGGGAGCTACTACCATCCAGGGAGCTCGTACCATCCAGGGAGCTACGTACCATCCAGGGAGCTACCACCATCCAGGGAGCTACGTACCATCCAGGGAGCTCGTACCATCCAGGGAGCTACGTACCATCCAGGGAGCTCGTACCATCCAGGGAGCTCGTACTACCATCCAGGGAGCTACTCCAGGGAGCTCAGGGAGCCATCCAGGGAGCTACTACCATCCAGGGAGCTACTACCATCCAGGGAGCTACTACCATCCAGGGAGCTACTACCATCCAGGGAGCTACTACCATCCAGGGAGCTACTACCATCCAGGGAGCTCCTAGGGCTACCACCATCCAGCTACCATCCAGGGAGCTACTACCATCCAGGGAGCTACTACCATCCAGTGAGCTCCTACCATCCAGGGAGCTACTACCATCCAGGGAGCTACTACCATCCAGGGAGCTACTACCATCCAGGGAGCTACTACCATCCAGGGAGCTACTACCATCCAGGGAGCTACTACCATCCAGGGAGCTACTACCATCCAGGGAGCTACTACCATCCAGGGAGCTACTACCATCCAGGGAGCTACTACCATCCAGGGAGCTACTACCATCCAGGGAGCTACTACCATCCAGGGAGCTACTACCATCCAGGGAGCTACTACCATCCAGGGAGCTACTACCATCCAGGGAGCTACTACCATCCAGGGAGCTACTACCATCCAGGGAGCTACTACCATCCAGGGAGCTACTACCATCCAGGGAGCTACTACCATCCAGGGAGCTACTACCATCCAGGGAGCTACTACCATCCAGGGAGCTACTACCATCCAGGGAGCTACCACCATCCAGGGAGCTACCACCATCCAGGGAGCTACCACCATCCAGGGAGCTACTACCATCCAGGGAGCTACTACCATCCAGGGAGCTACCACCATCCAGGGAGCTACCACCATCCAGGGAGCTACTACCATCCAGGGAGCTACTACCATCCAGGGAGCTACCACCATCCAGGGAGCTACTACCATCCAGGGAGCTACTACCATCCAGGGAGCTACCACCATCCAGGGAGCTACCATACCATCCCAGGGAGCTACCACCATCCAGGGAGCTACCACCATCCAGGGAGCTACCATCCAGGGAGCTACCACCATCCAGGGAGCTACCACCATCCAGGGAGCTACTACCATCCAGGGAACTACCACCATCCAGGGAGCTACCACCATCCAGGGAGCTACCACCATCCAGGGAGCTACCACCATCCAGGGAGCTACCATCATCCAGGGAGCTACTACCATCCAGGGAGGGAGCTACCACCATCCAGGGAGCTACTACCATCCAGGGAGCTACTACCATCCAGGGAGCTACCACCATCCAGGGAGCTACCACCATCCAGGGAGCTACCACCATCCAGGGAGCTACTACCATCCAGGGAGCTACCACCATCCAGGGAGCTACCACCATCCCAGGGAGCTACCATCCAGGGAGCTACTACCATCCAGGGAGCTACCACCACCACCACCCCAGGGAGCTACCACCATCCAGGGAGCTACCACCATCCAGGGAGCTACCACAATCCAGGGAGCTACCATCATCCAGGGAGCTACCATCCAGGGAGCTACCACCATCCAGGGAGCTACTACCATCCAGGGAGCTACCACCATCCAGGGAGCTACCACCATCCAGGGAGCTACCACCATCCAGGGAGCTACCATCCAGGGAGCTACCACCATCCAGGGAGCTACTACCATCCAGGGAGCTACTACCATCCAGGGAGCTACTACCATCCAGGGAGCTACTACCATCCAGGGAGCTACTACCATCCAGGGAGCTACCACCATCCAGGGAGCTACTACCATCCAGGGAGCTACTACCATCCAGGGAGCTACCACCATCCAGGGAGCTACTACCATCCAGGGAGCTACTACCATCCAGGGAGCTACTACCATCCAGGGAGCTACTACCATCCAGGGAGCTACTACCATCCAGGGAGCTACTACCATCCAGGGAGCTACCACCATCCAGGGAGCTACCACCATCCAGGGAGCTACTACCATCCAGGGAGCTACTACCATCCAGGGAGCTACTACCATCCAGGGAGCTACCACCATCCAGGGAGCTACCACCATCCAGGGAGCTACCACCATCCAGGGAGCTACTACCACCATCCAGGGAGCTACTACCATCCAGGGAGCTACTACCATCCAGGGAGCTACCACCATCCAGGGAGCTACAGGGAGCTACCATCCAGGGAGCTACCACCATCCAGGGAGCTACTACCATCATCCAGGGAGCTACCACCATCCAGGGAGCTACTACCACCATCCAGGGAGCTACCACCATCCAGGGAGCTACCACCATCCAGGGAGCTACCACCATCCAGGGAGCTACCACCATCCAGGGAGCTACCAGCATCCAGGGAGCTACCACCATCCAGGGAGCTACCACCATCCAGGGAGCTACCACCATCCAGGGAGCTACCACCATCCAGGGAGCTACCACCATCCAGGGAGCTACCACCATCCAGGGAGCTACCATCATCCAGGGAGCTACCACCATCCAGGGAGCTACCACCATCCAGGGAGCTACCACCATCCAGGGAGCTACCACCATCCAGGGAGCTACCACCATCCAGGGAGCTACCACCATCCAGGGAACTACCACCATCCAGGGAGCTACCACCATCCAGGGAGCTACCACCATCCAGGGAGCTACTACCATCCAGGGAACTACCACCATCCAGGGAGCTACCATCATCCAGGGAGCTACCACCATCCAGGGAGCTACCATCATCCAGGGAGCTACCATCATCCAGGGAGCTACCACCATCCACGGAGCTACTACCATCCAGGGATCTACCACCATCCAGGGAGCTACCACCATCCAGGGAGCTACCACCATCCAGGGAGCTACTACCATCCAGGGAACTACCACCATCCAGGGAGCTACCATCATCCAGGGAGCTACTACCATCCAGGGAGCTACTACCATCCAGGGAGCTACCCACCATCCAGGGAACTTCTTACATTCTCGCATGACTGATGATCTCTTCTGTCTGTGCGACGAACACGTAAGGTGAGTCGGTACCACCACCTTCTCACATTCAGGGATACTTGGTCTGGTGTGAGAGCGGGTCGCAGGAGTGATTCTACCTCTACCCTTAACAGTAATAACATATATTAACAGATATTACACCTGTTTCCGTTCATCACTAGGTGCCCCTTGAAAGTGAAATGCTACCTTCCCTAGATTAGACATGATTTCCTGCTGTTCCCAAACGCTGAATCGCCTCTTCAGGGTTTAGCATTTCCCCTCATGAATTTAATAATAATGCTAGTGCTTAGAGCAGATCCTCTTCCTGATAGCCATTAGCAGGAGGTGCGTTGTTTAGTGTGGCCCGGGCTGTATTTTACCTGTCACCTGTAACGGATGATAGCGTGTATACCTGGCCAGGTATTATGGCGTTATTCCCGCTACGCATCCATCATGGTTTCTTTGTGTGCGTATCAAGGCTGCCCTCTGCATATTTTACGTTCCTTTGCGTTATTTTAGCCTTTGTATGCTCGTATTAACGATTTTTAACGTGTATATTGCTGTATTATATGCCGTCTGCCACTGAGGTAGAGTGAGCCGAGAAAGGGGAAATACTTTTACCCGTCATTCATTCAATCACTGACTGACCAGAAGCTTGCTGACATCACTGCTCAGATGGCCCTCTGTCACAGTGCAGGTATAGTGCTTCCCGCCTCCAGCACTCTAGTCTGGCTCACCGATTTCTGTGAATCCCTTCGTAAATGTTACCTTGCTTGCACTCCAGCAGCACCTCAAGTCATGTCAACCACTTGCCTCCTCTTACTCCTATCTAGTGTGCTTATATAAGTCTGATGGTCGTCCAAACCCCTAGCACTAAAAGCCTCCTTCATCGTCTCCCTCCAAACATTCCTAAGACGAGCCCTACTCTTCCTACTCGCCACCCTAGATATATACACACTACTCATCCTAATTTGCTTCATCCTTTCTAAGTATCTAAACGATCCTAACAATTTCTCCTCCGCCCTAAGAATGATAATACAGGTGATCCCCTACCTGATCTTCAAGCTCTGATTTCTCAGAATAATATTTACACCGGGCGTCGCCCTCAGATACAACACCTCCGCTGTCTCCAGCCTCCTCCTCTTCCTCGTAGGTGCAACGTTTAAAACACATGCTTCACACCCATATAATAACGATGTTGGTACCACTGTACTCTGGTACATCCCTCTGTTTGCCTCCATGAATAAAGTTCATTATCTCTACACATGCTGCAATGCACCAGCTTCATCTTTCATAGACCTGTCTGCCGACAAGTCTACTCCCAGATATCCGAAACTCATTTACTTCTTCCATGCTCCCTCCTTCTAATCTGATGTCCAACCTTTCAATGCCTCGATTTCTTGCTACTCTTGTCACTTTGCTCGTTTCTGTCTTCACTTCTATTTTCCTACTTTTAAATTCCCTTCTAAATTCGTCCACAATCCTCTGCAGTTTTTCTTCAGAATCTCCCAAAAGCACCGTGTCATAGGCAAAAAGCAAGTGTGACAACTCCCACTTTGTATCAAACTCGTTATCTTTTAATCTCTCGCCACTCCCCAACTCTCTCTCTCTCTCTCTCTCTCTCTCTCTCTCTCTATATATATATATATATATATATATATATATATATATATATATATATATATATATATATATATATATATATATATATATATATAGAGAGAGAGAGAGAGAGAGAGAGAGAGAGAGAGGGTGTGGTAGGTAAGTTTGGGGTGCCAGGTGTAAATGATAATGGGAGCCCTTTGATTGAACTTTGTATAGAAAGGGGTTTAGTTATAGGTAATACATATTTTAAGAAAAAGAGGATAAATAAGTATACACGATATGATGTAGGGCGAAATGACAGTAGTTTGTTGGATTATGTATTGGTAGATAAAAGACTGTTGAGTAGACTTCAGGATGTACATGTTTATAGAGGGGCCACAGATATATCAGATCACTTTCTAGTTGTAGCTACACTGAGAGTAAAAGGTAGATGGGATACAAGGAGAATAGAAGCATCAGGGAAGAGAGAGGTGAAGGTTTATAAACTAAAAGAGGAGGCAGTTAGGGTAAGATATAAACAGCTATTGGAGGATAGATGGGCTAATGAGAGCATAGGCAATGGGGTCGAAGAGGTATGGGGTAGGTTTAAAAATGTAGTGTTAGAGTGTTCAGCAGAAGTTTGTGGTTACAGGAAAGTGGGTGCAGGAGGGAAGAGGAGCGATTGGTGGAATGATGATGTAAAGAGAGTAGTAAGGGAGAAAAAGTTAGCATATGAGAAGTTTTTACAAAGTAGAAGTGATGCAAGGAGGGAAGAGTATATGGAGAAAAAGAGAGAAGTTAAGAGAGTGGTGAAGCAATGTAAAAAGAGAGCAAATGAGAGAGTGGGTGAGATGTTATCAACAAATTTTGTTGAAAATAAGAAAAAGTTTTGGAGTGAGATTAACAAGTTAAGAAAGCCTAGAGAACAAATGGATTTGTCAGTTAAAAATAGGAGAGGAGAGTTATTAAATGGAGAGTTAGAGGTATTGGGAAGATGGAAGGAATATTTTGAGGAATTGTTAAATGTTGATGAAGATAGGGAAGCTGTGATTTCGTGTATAGGGCAAGGAGGAATAACATCTTGTAGGAGTGAGGAAGAGCCAGTTGTGAGTGTGGGGGAAGTTCGTGAGGCAGTAGGTAAAATGAAAGGGGGTAAGGCAGCCGGGATTGATGGGATAAAGATAGAAATGTTAAAAGCAGGTGGGGATATAGTTTTGGAGTGGTTGGTGCAATTATTTAATAAATGTATGGAAGAGGGTAAGGTACCTAGGGATTGGCAGAGAGCATGCATAGTTCCTTTGTATAAAGGCAAAGGGGATAAAAGAGAGTGCAAAAATTATAGGGGGATAAGTCTGTTGAGTGTACCTGGTAAAGTGTATGGTAGAGTTATAATTGAAAGAATTAAGAGTAAGACGGAGAATAGGATAGCAGATGAACAAGGAGGCTTTAGGAAAGGTAGGGGGTGTGTGGACCAGGTGTTTACAGTGAAACATATAAGTGAACAGTATTTAGATAAGGCTAAAGAGGTCTTTGTGGCATTTATGGATTTGGAAAAGGCGTATGACAGGGTGGATAGGGGGGCAATGTGGCAGATGTTGCAAGTGTATGGTGTAGGAGGTAGGTTACTGAAAGCAGTGAAGAGTTTTTACGAGGATAGTGAGGCTCAAGTTAGAGTATGTAGGAAAGAGGGAAATTTTTTCCCAGTAAAAGTAGGCCTTAGACAAGGATGTGTGATGTCACCGTGGTTGTTTAATATATTTATAGATGGGGTTGTAAGAGAAGTAAATGCGAGGGTCTTGGCAAGAGGCGTGGAGTTAAAAGATAAAGAATCACACACAAAGTGGGAGTTGTCACAGCTGCTCTTTGCTGATGACACTGTGCTCTTGGGAGATTCTGAAGAGAAGTTGCAGAGATTGGTGGATGAATTTGGTAGGGTGTGCAAAAGAAGAAAATTAAAGGTGAATACAGGAAAGAGTAAGGTTATGAGGATAACAAAAAGATTAGGTGATGAAAGATTGAATATCAGATTGGAGGGAGAGAGTATGGAGGAGGTGAACGTATTCAGATATTTGGGAGTGGACGTGTCAGCGGATGGGTCTATGAAAGATGAGGTGAATCATAGAATTGATGAGGGAAAAAGAGTGAGTGGTGCACTTAGGAGTCTGTGGAGACAAAGAACTTTGTCCTTGGAGGCAAAGAGGGGAATGTATGAGAGTATAGTTTTACCAACGCTCTTATATGGGTGTGAAGCGTGGGTGATGAATGTTGCAGCGAGGAGAAGGCTGGAGGCAGTGGAGATGTCATGTCTGAGGGCAATGTGTGGTGTGAATATAATGCAGAGAATTCGTAGTTTGGAAGTTAGGAGGAGGTGCGGGATTACCAAAACTGTTGTCCAGAGGGCTGAGGAAGGGTTGTTGAGGTGGTTCGGACATGTAGAGAGAATGGAGCGAAACAGAATGACTTCAAGAGTGTATCAGTCTGTAGTGGAAGGAAGGCGGGGTAGGGGTCGGCCAAGGAAGGGTTGGAGGGAGGGGGTAAAGGAGGTTTTGTGTGCGAGGGGCTTGGACTTCCAGCAGGCATGCGTGAGCGTGTTTGATAGGAGTGAATGGAGACAAATGGTTTTTAATACTTGACGTGCTGTTGGAGTGTGAGCAAAGTAACATTTATGAAGGGATTCAGGGAAACCGGCAGGCCGGACTTGAGTCCTGGAGATGGGAAGTACAGTGCCTGCACTCTGAAGGAGGGGTGTTAATGTTGCAGTTTAAAAACTGTAGTGTAAAGCACCCTTCTGGCAAGACAGTGATGGAGTGAATGATGGTGAAAGTTTTTCTTTTTCGGGCCACCCTGCCTTGGTGGGAATCGGCCGGTGTGATAATAAAAAAAAAAAACAGGCATGCAGGGAGTGTAGCAGACATGCAGGAAGTGTAGCAGGCATGCAGGAAGTGTAGCAGGCATGCAGGAAGTGTAGCAGGCATGCAAGAAGTGTAACAGGCATGCACGGAGTGTAACAGGCATGCAAGAAGTGTATCAGGCATGTAGGGAGTGTAGCAGACTTGCAGGAAGTGTAGCAGGCATGCAGGAAGTGTAGCAGGCATGCAGGAAGTGTAACAGGCATGCAGGAAGTGTAACAGGCATGCAGGAAGTGTAGCAAGCATTCCAGTAGCCAGCATTAGTCTTTAACAAACTTATGTAATACTGATTTAATTGTTAAAAATATTTTTTGGTGAATATTTTTGTCTATAAAACAATTAATTGTAATTACTACATTAATCATTATGGGAAATATTATTTAGGTTTTCGGCCATTTCGGTTTTAGCCCGAGCTTCTGGAACGGATTATGGCCGATAACCGAGGGTCCACTGTATATTACAGCTGATTTCCTCTATTCTTTTTATTTCAATATACAGTACACTATTGTATAAGCACTTACGAATATACCTGAAAGGTTATAAATGGTGCAAAGGTGACATTAAAACAATATCAAAGATGAGACACACAAACTCACTACTATTATAGTATGCTCCTCACTTAGCGACACATTTGTTTAACGATGTGGCATTAGGAACGGAACTCCGTCATTAAGTGAGGAGAGGTTGTACAGTACACACAATACAGTGGACCCCCGCATAGCGACTTTAATCCGTGCAAGAGGGCTCATTGTTATGCGAAATGATCGGTATGCGAATGAATTTTCCCCATAAGAAATAATGGAAATCAAATTAATCCGTGCAAGACACCCAAAAGTATGAAAAAAAATTTTTACCACATGAAATATACATTTTCCTACACACAAAGAGAAGGATACATGCACAATAGTAGAGTAGTACATGCACAATATATATTGTGCATGTACTACTCTACTAAATGAAGAATAAATGACACTTACCTTTATTGAAGATGCAGCAATGACTGATGAGACACTGTGTCCTGGGAGTGCCTTTTCCTCCTGAGTACTGTAGGTCCTGTTTGGCATTTTCTTCCAGAACAGGCCTTATCACACTGTGAATGCCACTACGATTCTTAAATCTCTCAAACCAACCTTTGCTGGCTTTAAATTCACCAATATGAGCACTAGTTCCAGGCATTTTTCCCTGTTCACCTGGGTGTTAGTCGACTGGTGTGGGTTGCATCCTGGGAGACAAGATTAAGGACCCCAATGGAAATAAGTTAGACAGTCTTCGATGACACTGACTTTTTTGGGTTATCCTGGGTGGCAAATCCTCTGGGGTTAATTGTTTCTTGGTATTCTCAATAAGCCACACCAACAACGGTGCTACAGCAGCAGCAGCAGCATTTCTTGGGGCCCACAGCAGATGAAATGTTCCGATTGTATGCTTGGATGTTACCCCTGGTAAACGCATAACGATATTATTTTTTGAAATCCAGAAGTCTGTTTGGGTGCCGTTATAGACCGAATTTGTTCCCATAAGAAATATTGTGAATTAGATTAGTCCATTTCAGACCCCTAAAAATACACCTACAAAAGCACTTACAAAAATAAACTTACATAATTGGTCGAGTTGGGAGCTGATTGTTATCCGGGGGTCCACTGTACTTACCTTAAAATATTTATTGTAGGAAGTCTGAATAAATAAAGAATTAGTATACTGTGGAAACTCAGCTTACGAACGCCCAACCCTGCGAACTTTTCAGGATACGAACCGTCGTTCGGTCAATTTTTTTTTCTTTTGGATATGAACGAAATTTCAGGATGTGTCCTTCCCCCTCAAGGGAAGTTGCTTAAATAAATAAATAGATAAATAAATAAAATCTTTATTTCTTTGCAAGTGTTACATTGTGTGTTTACGTATCATAACATGGAGCATGCCGAGACATTTCACTCAGACTTAACCTAATACTTATAGACTACTTAAGTCTCGACAGGTGAAAAGTAGTGGTTACCAGTGTTTTGTTGATGGTGGCGCCAACTACTGCCAGCCTTTTGAAACTTCTCTTTACTGTTATTATTATTATTATATTGTATTATTATTTTTATTATTTATTTATTATCACACTGGCCGATTCCCACCAAGGCAGGGTGGCCCGAAAAAGAAAAACTTTCACCATCATTCACTCCATCACTGACTTGCCAGAAGGGTGCTTTACACTACAGTTTTTAAACTGCAACATTAACACCCCTCCTTCAGAGTGCAGGCACTGTACTTATTACAATAATTATATTGTATTAATATTATTATTATATTGTATTATTATTATTGTTATAATAATTATTATATTGTATTACTATTATTATTATTATTATATTGTATTATTGTGATTATTACAATAATTATTATATTGTATTACTATTATTGTTATAATAAATATTATTATTAGTACGTACATACGTACGTGGTGAGGGGCTCTTGATCTAGGGATTTGGATGTGTGTTCCAATTCCCTAAATTAAGCCTGAATACCTTTCCCCTCACAAGCACTTCCCCATTATAATAATAATGTAATTATAATGTAATGCAATAATAATACATATAATAATAATATAATAATGTACTATAATAATAATTATAATAATAAACAGCTTCGAAAGGCCGTCACTAGATGGCAGTGAATACCACAACAATGCGGGAGCAGTTATGGCTGCCTCCACTTTGTCACATAATGCTAGAGTACATACCAAGTTCCTATGTTATTTATATTGTTTATTATATTAGATCAAGTGTGATAGATAAATAAGCTGTAGACTTGATATTAGCATTATATTCAAGTGTATTTTTCCTGCCTCTGAGAGCTGGAATTCCGCTGGAACAGATTAATGGCTTTTCAATTAATTTAACCCTTTGAGGGTTTTGCCCGTACTAGCACGGCTTACAACCCAGGGTTTTTGACGTACTAGTACGCATAAATTCTAGCGCCCTCAAATCTAGTGGGAGAAAGCTATTAGGCATACATATAAAAGAATGGGTCTATGTGGTCACTGTGCGCATTATAAAAAAATCCTGCAGCACACAGTGCATAATGAGAAGAAAAAAAACTTTGACCGTGTTTTTGGAATAAAACAGCGACTTTGCACTGTATTTTCGTATGGTATTTATTGTCGTGAGGCAGTAGGTAAAATGAAAGGGGGTAAGGCAGCCGGGATTGATGGGATAAAGATAGAAATGTTAAAAGCAGGTGGGGATATAGTTTTGGAGTGGTTGGTGCAATTATTTAATAAATGTATGGAAGAGGGTAAGGTACCTAGGGATTGGCAGAGAGCATGCATAGTTCCTTTGTATAAAGGCAAAGGGGACAAAAGAGAGTGCAAAAATTATAGGGGGATAAGTTTGTTGAGTATACCTGGTAAAGTGTATGGTAGAGTTATTATTGAAAGAATTAAGAGTAAGACAGAGAATAGGATAGCAGATGAACAAGGAGGCTTTAGGAAAGGTAGGGGTGTGTGGACCAGGTGTTTACAGTGAAACATTTAAGTGAACAGTATTTAGATAAGGCTAAAGAGGTTTTTGTGGCATTTATGGATTTGGAAAAGGCGTATGACAGGGTGGATAGGGGGGCAATGTGGCAGATGTTGCAGGTGTATGGTGTAGGAGGTAGGTTGCTGAAAGCAGTGAAGAGTTTTTACGAGGATAGTGAGGCTCAAGTTAGAGTATGTAGGAAAGAGGGAGATTATTTCCCAGTAAAAGTAGGCCTTAGACAGGGATGTGTGATGTCACCGTGGTTGTTTAATATATTTATAGATGGGGTTGTAAGAGAAGCAAATGCGAGGGTCTTGGCAAGAGGCGTGGAGTTAAAAGATAAAGAATCACACATAAAGTGGGAGTTGTCACAGTTGCTCTTTGCTGATGACACTGTGCTCTTGGGAGATTCTGAAGAGAAGTTGCAGAGGTTGGTGGATGAATTTGGTAGGGTATGCAAAAGAAGAAAATTAAAAGTGAATACAGGAAAGAGTAAGGTTATGAGGATAAAAAGATTAGGTGATGAAAGATTGGATATCAGATTGGAGGGAGAGAGTATGGAGGAGGTGAATGTATTAAGTTATTTGGGAGTGGACATGTCAGCGGATGGGTCTATGAAAGATGAGGTGAATCATAGAATTGATGAGGGGAAAAGGGTGAGCGGTGCACTTTGGAGTCTGTGGAGACAAAGAACTTTGTCCTTGGAGGCAAAGAGGGGAATGTATGAGAGTATAGTTTTACCAACGCTCTTATATGGGTGTGAAGCATGGGTGATGAATGTTGCAGTGAGGAGAAGGCTGGAGGCAGTAGAGATGTCATGTCTGAGGGCAATGTGTGGTGTGAATATAATGCAGAGAATTCGTAGTTTGGAAGTTAGGAGGAGGTGCGGGATTACCAAAACTGTTGTCCAGAGGGCTGAGGAAGGGTTGTTGAGGTGGTTTGTACATGTAGAGAGAATGGAGCGAAACAGAATGACTTCAAGAGTGTATCAGTCTGTAGTAGAAGGAAGATGGGGTAGGGGTCGGCCTAGGAAAGGTTGGAGGGAGGGGGTAAAGGAGGTTTTGTGTGCGAGGGGCTTGGACTTCCAGCAGGCATGCGTGAGCGTGTTTGATAGTGAATGGAGACAAATGGCTTTTAATACTTGACGTGCTGTTGGAGTGTGAGCAAAGTAACATTTATGAAGGGATTCAGGGAAACCGGCAGGCCGGACTTGAGTCCTGGAGATGGGAAGTACAGTGCCTGCACTCTGAAGGAAGGGTGTTAATGTTGCAGTTCAAAAACTGTAATGTAAAGCACCCTTCTGGCAAGACAGTGATGGAGTGAATGATGGTGAAAGTTTTTCTTTTTTGGGCCACCCTGCCTTGGTGGGAATCGGCCAGTGTGTTAATAAAAAAAAAATAATTTATTTTTGTATTCTAGTTTTCTTGGTCTCATTTTATAGAATGGAAGACATATTACAGAAATTGAGATGATTTTGACTGGTTTTACAATGAAAAGTACCTTGAAATTGAGCTCAAAGTAGCAGAAATGTTCGATTTTTACCAAAGTTCAAAAGTAAACAAATCATGCCAAGCGTCCAATACACGTCAACTGGTGAGTCTAATATTCTTTCACAAGTACGCTGATATTATTTATACCATTTCTACACTAATGCAGCAGTCTGCATAACAGTAAATCTTCTATTTTTTGTATGAATAAAAATTGAAAGTGGAAAGCCAAAGAAATATAAGAAAGGCCTGGGGATGTGACTAACGAACAGAGGAAATGTTATTTTAGTGCCAGGAATGTATTGTTTATTCTGGACCCTATTTGGAAATTGGCATCTTTTGAAATTTGTGTGAAATTGGCAAAATTGCTAAATTCTGACCACTGTATTGGATAGTTGAAATCAGTAAATGGGTGGTTTCTTGTACTCATTCAATAGATAAAATGGAGTTCTAGAGAAATAGTTATGATTTTTGTCAACTAGTACACTGGAATTGGCCGAAAATAGGGCTCCAAATAGGCAAAATCGCCGATGCGTAAACATCGTCGAGACCGCTAACTTCGCGAGAGCATAATTCCGTAAGTTTTCCATCAAATTTCATACTTTTGGTGTCATTATGATCGGGAAAAGATTCTCTTATCTTTTCATAAGAAAAAAATAATTTTTTTTTAAATTTGGCCGACCCTGAGAACAAGTCTCGGAGAGGGCCTGTCGACCCTCAAAGGGTTAAATGAGGAAAATTGACTTGGCATACCTGGAGTTTACCTGGAGAGAGTTCCGGGGGTCAATGCCCCCGCGGCCCGGTCTGTGACCAGGCCTCCTGGTGGATCAGAGCCTGATCAACTAGGCTCTTGCTGCTGGCTGCACACAAACCAACGTACGAGCCACAGCCCGGCTGGTCAGGAACCGACTTTAGGTGCTTGTCCAGTGCCAGCTTGAAGACTGCCAGGGGTCTGTTGGTAATCCCCCTTATGTATGCTGGGAGGCAGTTGAACAGTCTCGGGCCCCTGACACTTATTGTATGGTCTCTTAACGTGCTAGTGACACCCCTGCTTTTCATTGGGGGGATGTTGCATCGTCTGCCAAGTCTTTTGCTTTCGTAGTGAGTGATTTTCGTGTGCAAGTTCGGTACTAGTCCCTCTAGGATTTTCCAGGTGTAAATAATCATGTATCTCTCCCGCCTGCGTTCCAGGGAATACAGGTTTAGGAACCTCAAGCGCTCCCAGTAATTGAGGTGTTTTATCTCCGTTATGCGCGCCGTGAAGGTTCTCTGTACATTTTCTAGGTCAGCAATTTCACCTGCCTTGAAAGGTGCCTGGAGTTTACCTGGAGAGAGTTCCGGGGGTCAACGCCCCCGCGACCCGGTCTGTGACCAGGCCAACTGGCGGATCAGAGCCTGATCAACCAGGCTGTTGCTGCTGGCTGCACGCAAACCAACGTACGAGCCACAGCCCGGCTGGTCAGGAACCGACTTTAGGTGCTTGTCCAGTGCCAGCTTGACTGCCAGGGGTCTGTTGGTAATCCCCCTTATGTATGCTGGGAGGCAGTTGAACAGTCTCGGGCCCCTGACACTTATTGTATGGTCTCTTAACGTGCTAGTGACACCCCTGCTTTTCATTGGGGGGATGTTGCATCGTCTGCCAAGTATTTTGCTTTCGTAGTGAGTGATTTTCGTGTGCAAGTTCGGTACTAGTCCCTCTAGGATTTTCCAGGTGTATATAATCATGTATCTCTCCCGCCTGCGTTCCAGGGAATACAGGTTTAGGAACATCAAGCGCTCCCAGTAATTGAGGTGTTTTATCTCCGTTATGCGTGCCGTGAAGGTTCTCTGTACATTTTCTAGGTCAGCAATTTCACCTGCCTTGAAAGGGTTCGGACCAGTCAAGGGTTCGGACCAGTCGAGGGTTCGGACCAGTCGATCTGATCTGATCAGTGGGTCACTTATTTAAAACATACTGGTCGGTGATTTGGGCTAACACATGAAGGATCTACTGGAAATTATCTACCCGAGTAATATGTGATTTGATTGATACAAAAGTATAACTTGCGTGTTGAAGAAGCCGGTGATTTCTGGCAGCTCCTACAATGACGAACGGTCGAGCCTCAACCCTTGTTTATCAATCGCTGTATCTAGCTTTTCTAGTTTTTTTCGTCTCCACCACAATAAATGCTATATTATCACTATAGTTGACTGGTGGAAATTTTGGAGGAAGGACGCTTTTTCTGTAGTAATAATTGGTTCTCGTTGTGTATATTGCGACCTCTGGTAACTACAGGTTATATGAAATTTACAGTATACATCTGGTATTTCAAGAAAAAAGAAACTAATGAAAGTCACTCCACTCCACTAAGTACCATTATAATACTGGTTAGTTGCTACTACAGCACTGTATTCTGCTATTCACTGGTATCACTAGATTATATGCGAGTACACTAGCAGGCCAGGAAGATTATTAAAACAGCTGACCACTGTGGTAAGATTCTGGCGACTTCTGGCACCTGCCTCTATAGGCTTATCACTTCATTTACAAATTCACCTGTTTTCAAATGACACTTTAGCCTTTATCATCTATATACTAGGGAGCCACTGTGCTGTTAGTGTGCAGCAATATTCCAGCCTAGATAGAACAAGTGACCTGAAGAGTGTCATCATGGGCTTGGCCTCCCTAGTTTTGAAGGTTCTCATTATCCATCCTGTCATTTTTCTAGCAGATGCGATTGAAGGTGAGATCCTCCGACATGATCACTCCCAGGTCTTTGACGTTGGTGTTTCGCTCTATTTTGTGGCCAGAATTTGTTTTGTACTCTGATGAAGATTTAATTTCCTCGTGTTTACCATATCTGAGTAATTGAAATTTCTCATCATTGAACTTCATATTGTTTTCTGCAGCCCACTGAAAGATTTGGTTGATGTCTGCCTGGAGCCTTGCAGTGTCTGCAATGGAAGACACTGTCATGCAGATTCAGGTGTCATCTGCAAAGGAAGACACGGTGCTGTGGCTGACATCCTTGTCTATGTCGGATATGAGGATGAGGAACAAGATGGGAGCGAGTACTGTGCCTTGTGGAACAGAGCTTTTCACCGTAGCTGCCTCGGACTTTACTCTGTTGACGACTACTCTCTGTGTTCTGTTAGTGAGGAAATTATAGATCCATCGACCGACTTTTCCTGTTATTCCTTTAGCACGCATTTTGTGCGCTATTACGCCATGGTCACACTTGTCGAAGGCTTTTGCAAAGTCTGTATATATTACATCTGCATTCTTTTTGTCTTCTAGTGCATTTAGGACCTTGTCGTAGTGATCCAATAGTTGAGACAGACAGGACCGACCTGTTCTAAACCCATGTTGCCCTGGGTTGTGTAACTGATGGGTTTCTAGATGGGTGGTGATCTTGCTTCTTAGGACCCTTTCAAAGATTTTTATGATATGGGATGTTAGTGCTATTGGTCTGTAGTTCTTTGCTGTTGCTTTACTGCCCCCTTTGTGGAGTGGGGCTATGTCTGTTGTTTTTAGTAACTGTGGGACGACCCCCGTGTCCATGCTCCCTCTCCATAGGATGGAAAAGGCTCGTGATAGGGGCTTCTTGCAGTTCTTGATGAACACGGAGTTCCATGAGTCTGGCCCTGGGGCAGAGTGCATGGGCATGTCATTTATCGCCTGTTCGAAGTCATTTGGCGTCAGGATAACATCGGATAGGCTTGTGTTAATCAAATTTTGTGGCTCTCTCATAAAAAATTCATTTTGATCTTCGACTCTCAGTCTGGTTAGCGGCTTGCTAAAAACTGAGTCATATTGGGACTTGAGTAGCTCACTCATTTCCTTGCTGTCATCTGTGTAGGACCCATCTTGTTTAAGTAGGGGCCCAATACTGGACGTTTTTCTCGACTTTGATTTGGCATAGGAGAAGAAATACTTTGGGTTTCTTTCGATTTCATTTATGGCTTTTAGTTCTTCCCACGATTCCTGACTCCTATAAGATTCCTTTAGCTTAAGTTCGATGCTTGCTATTTCTCTGACCAGTGTCTCCCTACGCATTTCAGATATATTGACCTCTTTTAGCCGCTCTGTTATTCTTTTCCGTCGCCTGTAAAGGGAGCGCCTGTCTCTTTCTAAGCCTTGTTACATCTACTCCTCCTTTTTCTTAGAGGAATAAGCCTTGTGCATACATCGAGTGCCACCAAGTTAATCTGTTCTAGGCATAAGTTGGGGTCTGTGTTGCTTAGTATATCTTCCCAGCTTATATCGGTTAGGACTTGGTTTACTTGGTCCCACTTTATGTTTTTGTTATTGAAGTTGAATTTGGTGAATGCTCCCTCGTGACTAGTCTCATTATGTCGGTCTGGGGCTCCACGCATACATGTCTGAACCTCAATTATGTTGTGATCTGAGTATATTGTTTTTGATATGGTGACATTTCTTATCAGATCATCATTGTTAGTGAAGATGAGGTCTAGTGTATTCTCCAGTCTAGTAGGCTCTATTATTTGCTGGTTTAAATTGAATTTTGTGCAGAGATTTAAAAGCTCGTATGAGTCTGAGTTTTCATCAGAGCTGCCTCCTGGTGTTATTACTGCAACAATATTATTTGCTATATTCCTCCATTTTAGGTGCCTTAAGTTGAAATCCCCCAGGAGCAAGATGTTGGGTGCAGGAGCTGGAAGATTTTCCAGACAGTGGTCAATTTTTAACAGCTGTTCCTGGAATTGCTGGGATGTTGCATCTGGAGGCTTGTAGACTACCACAATGACTAGGTTTTGGTTCTCGACTTTTACTGCTAAAACTTCCACTACATCATTTGAGGCATTAAGCAGTTCTGTGCAAACAAGTGACTCTGCAATGTACAGGCCAACCCCCCCCTTTTGCCTGTTCACTCTGTCACATCTGTATAGGTTGTAACCTGGGATCCATATTTCGTTGTCCAAGTGATCCTTTATGTGGGTCTCAGTGAAAGCCGCGAACATTGCCTTTGCCTCTGCAAGCAGTCCACGGATGAAAGGTATTTTGTTGTTTGTTGCTGGCTTTAGACCCTGTATATTTGCAAAGAAGAATGTCATTGGACTGGTGGTATTGTTGGTACTGGGGGGGGATTTTTTTTCCGGCATTAGTATCTGTATCTGTTGGTTTGGAGTGGAGGCCATCGACTGTGGTTCCACTCCAGGAATGACTGGATTTGGTGTACGATTTCTGCCATTTCCTGCTAGTTTTTTTTCCTTCCTGGCACTAAAAAACCTCTCCCTCTTGAGTGGCTGTGGCTACCCAGGTTTTCCCATGGCCTGGATGTTTTGTATCTTTTTGTCCCCTTTAGATGGTGTGCCTGGCAATTTAAGTTATAGCACAGTCTTTCCTGTACTGAAGAGGTACACAGTTCAGGGTGAAAAAGCTTACAGGAAGGGAGTTTGCATTTTCCTGTTGTCATATGGGCATGGCATTTTCTAGGGTGGTCATAGTTGCACGTCCCGTCTGTTTTTCCAGATTTCCCATGCCTGCAGATACCAAGCGCATAATATGTGCACAGGCTTGGTTTCCGTTTGCCTTGGGTTTCTGTGACTGTATTCCCTGTTGGTGCATGTTTCCCTGTCTTATTCCTATCCTCCCTAGCACCAACAATGGAGCTCCCACCAGTTGTTTTTGGTAATATATCCTCACTATTGCTAGTGGAGTCCTCTTGTTTGCTATTTCCTGTGATATTTCTAGTTTGCAATATTGGTTTTATCTTATCTTTGACTACACTTGTTTCCCTACTATGGCTCCTGTCCCCTATGAGGTCATTTATATGTATTCCTTCCTGCGTATAATTCCCGACTACCTGGACAAAATCTCCAGCTTCACCATTACTGTCTCCCAGGACAGCACCTCCAGCTTCACCATTACTGTCTCCCAGGACAGCACTATCAGCCCCACATTTACTGACTACCAGGACATCACCTCCAGCCTTACAGTTTCTGACTACATGGCCAGTATCAAGGGCAGTACCATTCAGCCCAGACTTTTTATGTTCCCATCTGTTGTAGAAAGCTTCCAGGTTTTCTATGAAAGCAGCTTTGATGTTATCCTCTTTTAATACAATGGAATAATCCAGATACGAACGAGGTCACAGAACTGATTAAGTTCGTAAGCCGAGGTTCCACTGTAATTGAAAACTGCTGCATTGGTGAAATGTCGTAAAGCACAGTGCTGTGAAGTGGGGCCTGCCAGTACTATATGGTGCTACAGCGTAATAACATTAACCACACATTCATCACAAATATGTTATGACTTTGAAAAGAAATGATTTGTTATGTTAGTCAATTTTTTTCATGGATCTCAATTAGTAACATTGATTTCTTAAAATTTATTGTTTAGTATGCATAAGGCGGAAATAGAGCAGTCCAGTTCTGCGTTAAATGCCTGTCGGCATGCCAGAAGCAGTAGTAGTGAAAATGTAAGCATTTATCAAATCCAGTGGTCCCTCGTTTTTCGTAATCAGTCCGTTCCTGGAGTTGCTACTATTATCGAAATCTACGATTTGCGAATCAATTTTCCCCATAAGAAATAATGTAAATACAATTAATCCATTCCTGACACCCAGAAGTATTAAAACAAAAAATTTTTTACATGAAATATAGATGTAGTACATAAATAATACAATGGGAAATGATGAATGAAACATTAACAGCATAACACTTACCTTTATTGGAGATTCTTCTTAGTGTATGGGAGACTGGAGGAGGAGAGAGATTGGATTGTTTACAGTTTGGAAGGGGAATCCCCTTCCAGCAACACCTCAGGTACCAATTGCTTTTCTGGGGTTGCTTCTCTTCTCTGTTTCTTAATGCCACTAGGACCACCTTGAGAGTCACTGGAGTCCTGTCTCGCAAAATAACTGTGGAGAGAGCTCTGTTTCTGGCGTCTCTTTAACACTTCCCTAAAATGGCCCAAGACTTTGTCACTGTACATGTTGCCAACATGGCTTGCAACAACCTTGTCAGGGTGATGTTTCTCCATAAAGCTTTCCAGCTTTCCCCACATAGCAAAAATCTCTTTAATTTCTGAAGAAGGAACCTTCTTCCATCTCTCTTCCTCCTCATCTGCAGCAAGATTCTGAGCTGCGATCTGTTGCTGTTCCTGCTGAACCTCTTGCAGCTCCTCAGTGGTGAGCTCTTCGTTGTGGTCTTCCACCAACTCTTCCACATCCTCCAAACTCACATCCAACCCCATGGAACTCCCCAGAGCCACAATTGATTTAACAACAGATATAGGCTCATCAGGGTCAGTCCCAAACCCTTCAAAATCCCTCTTGTCGACACAATCTGGCCACAATTTTCTCCAAGCAGAGTTCAAAGTCCTGGTAGTCACTCCCTCCCAAGCCATACCTATAAGGGTTATGTAATGGAGGATGCTGAAGTGTTCTCTCCAAAATTCCCTTAGGGGTCAAGTGAGTGTCTGCGGTCACAGTCAAGCACCTGTGAAACATTGCTTTGGTGTAGAGTTTTTAAACCCTTTCAGGGTCCAAGGCCCAAATCTGAAGTGGTCACTCACCAGTGTCCAAGAATTTTCAAAAAAAAAATTTGTTATTTTTTCTTATGAAATCGTAGAGAATCTTTTTGTGAAGGTAATAAAACAAAAAGTACGAAATTTGGTGGAAAATTGACGAAATTATGCTCTCGCGAATTTTGATGTGTCAGCGATATTTACGAATCGGCGATTTTGCCGACTTTGACTCCCATTTTAGGCCAATTACATTATTCCAATCAACCAAATTCTTAGCTATTTCACTAGTATTACTTCTATTCTATCGATTGAGCACAAGAAATCGCCAAGTCAACTGTTTCAACTACAAAATAAAGTGATCGGAAATTGTTAATTTGGCCAATTTAACACAAAGTTCAAAATATTCCAATTTCAAAATAGGGTCCAGAATAAACAATGTAGGCATTCCTGGCACTAAACTAACATTTCCTCTGTTCATTAGTTATGTTTTGAGGCTTTACAAATAAATTCCATTTTGATTTTTTATTCACATAATGAATTTTTATTCACACCAAAAAATAGAAGATTTACTGTTATGCAATACTGTAATAATTGTATAAATATCATCACCATATTTGTGAATGTATATTAGACCCACCAGCTGACGTGTATTAGACGTGTGAGGTCGTTTGTTTACTCTTGAATATCGGCAAAAATTTAACATTTCTGCTACTTTGAGCTCAGTTTCAAGCCATTTCCAGTGCTAAAACCAATCAAAATCATCTCTATTTCTGTAATATGTCTTCCATTCTATCAAATGAGACCAAGAAATCGCAAATACAACTATAAAAAACATACGAAAAAACACTGCAAAGTTGCTGTTTTAATCGAAAAATCATGATTTCAGTTTTTTTCTCTCATTATACACAGTGTGCTGCAGGATCTGTTTTATGTGGTGCACACATACCACATAGATGTATTCTCTCATATCTAGGCCCAAATGTACCACTCACAGTTTATCAGAGTGAGCTGAGCTCATGGCGTAGATCTACGGTTTGGACCCTGAACGTAAAGCCGTAGATCTATGGGACGGACCCTGAAAGTGTTAAAGTTTGCAATGACCTGCTGATCCATGGGCTGGAGGAGAGGAGTGGTATTCGGGGGCAAGAACTTTACTGTGATGAACCCAAACTCCTCGAAAATTAGGTCATCCAAGTTTGGAGGATGAGCAGGTGCATTGTCCATTACTTTGTAGATGAATGGTTCAGAGAACCGACATGTTGATAAATTAGACACATGTGCAACTCTTGGGTATCTTTATTGAGGAAACGTTTCGCCACACAGTGGCTTCATCAGTCCATACATAGGAGAAACTTGAAGAACAGGAGGAGAATGAGGTAATCAGTCCCTCAACCTTGAGTCGATGTGTTCAGTCCATCAATCTTGAGTAGAATACGGCAGATGAGCGGAGAAGCAGCTTATAAACCGTATGGCAGGAGAGGTGTAGCAGTCATAGGTAGTGTCACATTTGTTCAATGTGGAAGTAGGTTGTGCCCAAGAATTAGGCAAGCGAAGAATTCCTAAGTATTAAGATCCCAAGAAGTTGCAGTGTCTGACAGGTTTGTAGATGAATGGTTCAGAGAACCGACATGTTGATAAATTAGACACATGTGCAACTCTTGGGTATCTTTATTGAGGAAACGTTTCGCCACACAGTGGCTTCATCAGTCCATACATAGGAGAAACTTGAAGAACAGGAGGAGAATGAGGTAATCAGTCCCTCAACCTTGAGTCGATGTGTTCAGTCCATCAATCTTGAGTAGAATACGGCAGATGAGCGGAGAAGCAGCTTATAAACCGTATGGCAGGAGAGGTGTAGCAGTCATAGGTAGTGTCACATTTGTTCAATGTGGAAGTAGGTTGTGCCCAAGAATTAGGCAAGCGAAGAATTCCTAAGTATTAAGATCCCAAGAAGTTGCAGTGTCTGACAGGTTTGTAGATGAATGGTTCAGAGAACCGACATGTTGATAAATTAGACACATGTGCAACTCTTGGGTATCTTTATTGAGGAAACGTTTCGCCACACAGTGGCTTCATCAGTCCATACATAGGAGAAACTTGAAGAACAGGAGGAGAATGAGGTAATCAGTCCCTCAACCTTGAGTCGATGTGTTCAGTCCATCAATCTTGAGTAGAATACGGCAGATGAGCGGAGAAGCAGCTTATAAACCGTATGGCAGGAGAGGTGTAGCAGTCATAGGTAGTGTCACATTTGTTCAATGTGGAAGTAGGTTGTGCCCAAGAATTAGGCAAGCGAAGAATTCCTAAGTATTAAGATCCCAAGAAGTTGCAGTGTCTGACAGGTTTGTAGATGAATTGTTGAACCGACATGTTGATAAATTCCATGTGCAACTCTTGGGTATTGAGGAAACGTTTCGCCACACAGTGGCTTCCCAAGAGAAACTTGATGGACTGAACACCTATGACTGCTATCCTCTGACTCAAGGTTGAGGGACATTACCAAGGTCATTCTCCTCCTGTTCTTCAAGTTTCTCCTATGTATGGACTGATGAAGCCACTGTGTGGCGAAACGTTTCCTCAATAAAGATACCCAAGAGTTGCACATGTGTCTAATTTATCAACATGTCGGTTCTCTGAACCATTCATCTACAAACCTGTCAGACACTGCAACTTCTTGGGATCTTAATACTTAGGAATTCTTCGCTTGCCTAATTCTTGGGCACAACCTACTTCCACATTGAACAAATGTGACACTACCTATGACTGCTACACCTCTCCTGCCATACGGTTTATAAGCTGCTTCTCCGCTCATCTGCCGTATTCTACTCAAGATTGATGGACTGAACACATCGACTCAAGGTTGAGGGACTGATTACCTCATTCTCCTCCTGTTCTTCAAGTTTCTCCTATGTATGGACTGATGAAGCCACTGTGTGGCGAAACGTTTCCTCAATAAAGATACCCAAGAGTTGCACATGTGTCTAATTTATCAACATGTCGGTTCTCTGAACCATTCATCTACAAACAACAAATGTGACACTACCTATGACTGCTACACCTCTCCTGCCATACGGTTTATAAGCTGCTTCTCCGCTCATCTGCCGTATTCTACTCAAGATTGATGGACTGAACACATCGACTCAAGGTTGAGGGACTGATTACCTCATTCTCCTCCTGTTCTTCAAGTTTCTCCTATGTATGGACTGATGAAGCCACTGTGTGGCGAAACGTTTCCTCAATAAAGATACCCAAGAGTTGCACATGTGTCTAATTTATCAACATGTCGGTTCTCTGAACCATTCATCTACAAACCTGTCAGACACTGCAACTTCTTGGGATCTTAATACTTAGGAATTCTTCGCTTGCCTAATTCTTGGGCACAACCTACTTCCACATTGAACAAATGTGACACTACCTATGACTGCTACACCTCTCCTGCCATACGGTTTATAAGCTGCTTCTCCGCTCATCTGCCGTATTCTACTCAAGATTGATGGACTGAACACATCGACTCAAGGTTGAGGGACTGATTACCTCATTCTCCTCCTGTTCTTCAAGTTTCTCCTATGTATGGACTGATGAAGCCACTGTGTGGCGAAACGTTTCCTCAATAAAGATACCCAAGAGTTGCACATGTGTCTAATTTATCAACAATATACAATAATTCTTTGTTATTATAATAATAACATTGTATATCTATGTCTGGCTTACAACTTATAATTTTGAGAGCAGCAAGTCTTTTATGAGGTGAAAGACCAGTTAATAGTAATGTGCAATAAGGTCACAGTAAACATGTGATATCACAATATGCATAATACCCACAGTGGAAAAATAGTGAAATGTCAAGTAAGTACTTTTGTGATTTCTTGTATTATCAAGCAGTAGTCAAAATAATAATAATATGGGAAAGTGCCATACAAGGCAGAAATGATATGTATGCCAGGGATGGGGTTCACTTATCTAGGTCAGGGGTGTCAGTGACCAATGCTGTTAGGGTTTTACATTAAAAAATAGCAGTATGGGTTTTTGTGGGAAAGCAATGAAATATGAGTGTAGTGATATTGTGAGTTTTAGGGAAACCAGTTATAAGCAGAATGAGGTGGGAGTGATCAAGTCGGAGGATCTCACTTTCAAGGACCATAACATTGTATTAATCGCATCTGCTAGAAAAATGACAGGATGGAGAATGAGAACCTTCAAAACTAGGGATGCCAAGCCCATGACACTCTTCAGGTCACTTGTTCTATCTAGGCTGGAATATTGCTGCACACTAACAGCACCTCTTAAAGGCAGGTGAAATTGCTGACCTAGAAAATGTACAGAGAACCTTCATGGCATGCATAACTCAGATAAAACACCTGTACTCCCTGGAATGCAGGTGGGATACATGATTATATACACCTGGAAAATTCTAGAGGGACTAGTATCAAACTTGCACACGAAAATCACTTCCTATGAAAGCAAAAGACTTGGCACACGATGCAACATTCCCCCAATGAAAAGCAGGGGTGTCACTACCACTTTAATAGACAACATAATAAGTGTCAGGGCCCAAGACTGTTCAACTGCCTCCCAGCATACATAAGGGGGATTACCAATAGATCCCTGGCTGTCTTCAAGCAGGCACTGGACAAGCACCTAAAGTCGGTACCTGACCAGCCAGGCTGTGATTCGTATGTTGGATTGCGTGCAGCCAGCTGTAGCAGCCTGGTTGATCAGGCCCTGATCCACGATGAGACCTGGTCACAGACTGGGCCATGGGGGCGTTGACCCCTGGAACTCTTTCTCCAAGTCTCCAGGTAGTAGTATGGATAGCTGCAATGGATGCAATTTTCCTGATTTTTTTGGGTGTTATTAATAACAGTAATTTCCTGGGAATACTTTACCTTTCCTGGTGCAATAAACCAAGATTTTTGCCTGTGTTGTGTGCAATATTGCTGATTTTTTAGGGTTTACTTGTAGTTTACCTGGAGAGGGTTTTTGGGGTCGATGCCCCTGTGACTCAGTCGGAGACCAGACCTCATGGTGGATCAGGGTCTGATCATCCAGGCTGTTCCTGCTGGCTACACACAAGCTGATGTACAAACCACAGCCCCGTGTTATTAATAACAGTAATTTTCTGGGAATAATTTACCATTGCACATTTAAATACAGTGGACCCTCGCATAGCGCTATTAATCCGTTCCTGAGAGCTCAATGTTATGCGAAATTATCGTTATGCGAATTAATTTTCCCCATAAGAAATAATGGAAATCATATTAATCCGTGCAAGACACCCAAAAGTATGAAAAAAAAAAAATTTACCACATGAAATATTAATTTTAATACACAAAAACTGAAGAAGACATGCACAGTTACATGACCTGTATTCCCTGGAACGCAGGAGGGAGAGATACATGATTATATACACCTGGAAAATCCTAGAGGGACTAGTACCGAACTTGCACACGAAAATCACTCACTACGAAAGCAAAAGACTTGGCAGACGATGCACCATCCCCCCAATGAAAAGCAGGGGTGTCACTAGCACGTTAAGAGACCATACAATAAGTGTCAGGGGCCCGAGACTGTTCAACTGCCTCCCAGCACACATAAGGGGGATTACCAACAGACCCCTGGCAGTCTTCAAGCTGGCACTGGACAAGCACCTAAAGTCAGTTCCTGATCAGCCGGGCTGTGGCTCGTACGTTGGTTTGCGTGCAGCCAGCAGCAACAGCCTGGTTGATCAGGCGCTGATCCACCAGGAGGCCTGGTCACAGACCGGGCCGCGGGGGCGTTGACCCCCGAAACTCTCTCCAGGTAAACTCCAGGTAAAACTTACCTTTATTGAAGATCTGGTGATGATTGATGGGATGGTCTTAGTGTTTAGAAGGGAAATCCCCTTCCATTAGGACTTGAGGTGTCAAGTCCTTTTCCGGGGTTACTTCCCTTCTTCTTTTAATGCCACTAGGACCAGCTTGAGAGCCACTGGACCTCTGTCGCACAACATATCTGTCCATAGAGACCTGTACCTCTTGTTCCTTTATGACTTTCCTAAAGTGTTTCACAACATTGTCAGTGTAAAAGTCACCAGTACGGCTTGCAATAGCTGTGCGAGGGTGATTTTCATCAAAAAAGGTTTGCACTTTAGGCCACATTGCACACATTTCCTTAATCTTTGAAGTAGGCAACTTCTTCAATTTCTCTATCCCCTCCTCCGGAGCAGTTTCCTCAGGTGTGGCCTCTTACTGTTGAAGATGATCTAGCAGCTCATCAGTGGTTAGTTCTTCATTGTCCTCTTCCACCAACTCTTCCACATCCTCCCCACTAACCTCACCAATATGAGCACTAGTTCCAGGTATTTTTTCCTGTTCACCTGGGTGTTAGTCAACTGTTGTGGGTCGCATCCTGGGGGACAAGATTAAGGACCCCAGTCCTCG
The DNA here is from genome assembly GCF_038502225.1 of Cherax quadricarinatus. Lineage (NCBI taxonomy): Eukaryota > Metazoa > Arthropoda > Malacostraca > Decapoda > Parastacidae > Cherax > Cherax quadricarinatus. The sequence continues at coordinate 10,154 of NW_027198474.1, read as the reverse complement.
ATGCACTGACTTTCTTGGGTTATCCTGGGTGGCTAACCCTCCGGGGTTAATCGTTTCTCGGTAATTGTTTCATGTTAAGCCACACCAATAACACACACTCCACATCTTCGAGTAATACAGCTGATGGTGGTGCAGCAACAACAACAGCTGACTGTGGTGCAGCAACAGCTGACCATGGTGCAGCAGCAGCTGTGGTGCAGCAACAGCTGACCGTAGTGCAGCAGCAGCTGACTGTGTTACAATAGTATTTATCACCCTTTTTACCACAGGGTTGGCACTAGAAGCTTTCTTTGGGCCCATGGTGGCTTATTTAGTAGTTACAAACACTATAAATAATGGAATAATACAAAATGTATCGAATGTATGCATGCAACCGGCCACCCTGGCTTGTAAACAATGACGGCAAGGCAGGCGCTCAGGTTGGACGGACAGGTTCAGGACGAGTCGTGTTCAGAAACAGCTGATGGTGGTGCAACAGCAGCTGACCGTGGTGCAGCAGCAGCTGACTGATCCAGCAACAGCTGACTGTTCCAGCAACAGCTGACTGATCCAGCAACAGCTGACTGGTCCAGCAACAGCTGAACATGGTGCAGCAGCAGCTGACTGATCCAGCAACAGCTGACTGGTCCAGCAACAGCTGATCATGGTGCAGCAGCAGCTGACTGATCCAGCAACAGCTGACTGGTCCAGCAACAGCTGATCGTGGTGCAGCAGCAGCTGACTGATCCAGCAACAGCTGACTGGTCCAACAACAGCTGACCGTGGTGCAGCAGCAGCTGACTGTGGTATGATAGTTTTTCTCACCCTTTTCACCACAGGGTTAGCACTAGAAGCTTTCTTGGGGCCCATGGTCACTTATTTTGCAGATGAAATCACCAAAAACGCTGTAATAATACGAAATGTTCCGATTGTATGCTTAGATGTTACCATGGAGGCTGGCTTGTAAACAATGCCACCGGCGGAATGTGTGAGGCTGGCTCAGGCCGCACATTAGATGCGTCTCGGACGAATAGCATTGAGCGAGTTTTTTAGCGGTATGAGAGGCAAAATTTTAGCGATAAAATGTATCGGTATGCGGATTTAACGTTATGTGATGCCAACGGTATGCGAGGGTCCACTGTAGTCCCATTTTTCTGCAAAGTTTTTGTGTCCAATCCTGTTTATTTTTAGGGAGTTATGTGATAATAATTCCTTGTGAATGCACAAATAACCCGCACATAGAAGAGAGGAGCTTACAACGATGTTTCGGACCAAAACGTCGTCGTAAGCTCCTCTCTTCTATGTGCAGGTTATTTGTGTATCGTTCCAGTCACGGTATTGTGCCTTTTTTTGTTATTCCTTGTGAACAAAATATTAATTTAGTGTATGTGCTATGCTGTGTGGTTTATTATTTTATATTTGTAATTTCTGCTGTAGATAGCAAGTGCTAGTGATATCCAAAATGTCTGTTATCTTTGGAGAGAGTAGTACTGACAGGGATATTGTAGAAGACCCTGAATCAAATTCCACTGCCAGTAATGAATTGCATCCCACTGCTAGTAATGAATCACATCCCACTGCTAGTAATGAATCACATCCCACTGCTAGTAACATGAATAATGAAGCAGAATTTATAAGGTTGAAATTAGTCATAAGTGGGGAAGAAAAGAGCAGTTAGGGATTGAACGTACAAAGTTCCAGGAACAGAAACAGTTAGAAATGTTTAGGGCTCAAGAAAGAGACAAGGAGAGGCAGTTTGCTTCTCAACAAGCCACAATAAATATTTAGGGCTCAAGAAAGTAACAAGGAGAGGCAGTTTGCTTCTCAACAAGCCACAATAAATATGGTAGAGGCATTTAATTTGGACAAAGTCATAAAATTTGTGCCCAGATTCCTAGAGAAAGACCAAGACTAGTTTATACTGTTGTTCCAAAGGATGGCCAAATCCTAAGATAGGACAGACAAGGAATGGGCAACATTAGTATGAACTCACTTCATTAGTAAATGGTTATAAGCAGTTAGTTCTCTAGAGGAATGGGACTTTTGTGATTATAATAAACTGAAAGAGGCACTTTTACTTGTTTATCAGATGTTGCCAGAAAGGTACCGGCAGAAGTTCAGAGGACTAAAGTTTCAGGCAGGTCAGACTTTAGTGGAATACAGTCAAGAGAAGATGTTTCTTCTTAACAGGTGGTGTCGCTCAAAAGGTGTGGTAAACAATTATGAGGGTGTACTTTCCCTAATTTGGCTAGAGGATCTTTTGAGAAATGTTCCTACTAACCTTAAGGTATATCATGAGGAGAAGGATCTTGATGATTTTAATTATGCTTTACAGCTGGGTGATAGATTTTTAGCTAACCAAAAACTTGGTAGTACTTACCACTCAGAACCTACTAAGTAGGGTTAAGAAATTTCTGAAGTTTAAGCCACATTTTCAAGCCTAATAACCACCATAGTTTTAATAAGCCTAATTCTCCAGTACATGCCCAGAAAAGTTTTAAGTCAGCCATCACAGGTCCAGGACTACAGAGAACAAGTAGGACGAGCCCAGTTCCCCAGGGTCAAGGGCCCCACCCATTGTGGGCTGGGAGTTTTTTAACCTAATTACTGTACATGTTGCAATAAACAGAACCACCTGCAGCCATATTGCAGAAAGATGCTTAGGGACCAGGCTGCAACAGATGCTTAACAATTTGGTTAAAATCAAGGATTACACTGGTTATTTAAGTGTATGTAGCTGTCTTGGGGATATTGATTCTCATGAAAGATGCTGTTTTTTTTCATCAATGCTTTCAATTGTAGATGCAGTTCTGAGCCCATTGCAGGAACAGAAGCATGTTTTCCTCTGTTGACCATACATGTACTTTGGAGAAATTTTATCCAAAGCTAGACAGTTTATTTTACGAGGAATTTTGGACAGAGCCTCGTAAATCTAGTGAAAAGTCCATGCTCATCCCTTTCTTTTCTGTGTTAGCAGCAGACGTTTATGTTAAGGGGCAAGATGGAGCGTCTGTCCTTCGGTCATTGAAGTGTTCAACAAGGACTCTTATGACACCCACACTATATAGAACCTAAAAGGCTTCTTCAGAGGTTCTGTACCTGGATTTCCTAGGGTTAGTATCAGTTAGACCAGAGGTCCTTGTGTTTTCCAAAGACCATTTTGGTCATAACTGGTATGAAGGGAGTTTAGACTTGTGGCCAACCGCTTCTTGTGTGTGCAGTCTCTTAACCTTTTTTTTTTTCTTCCCAGGAACATTGTAGAGGTAGAGATCATCATAGATCATTGATTGACCTGTGAACTGGAAAACAAAGCCTTCCTGAAAACCAACAATGATGAATAGAAAACAAAATGGCTGAAACAGTCTTCACCTGATCGCATGAAAGCCGCTTGCCCCAACAATAGTCAACCAGAGGAAAGAACTGTATGGTATGCATGTTTTTGTATATTCTAATCCCCCCTTAAGCCATACAAATGTGTCCCATTGAAGCATCTAACTTCTAGAATAATGGACCTTAATGCTTAACTGTTTTGTTAAAACCAATGATTACACTGTATGTAGGTGTCTGGGAGATAATGGTTCTCTTGAAACATGCTGTGTTATGGCATCATTGCATTAAATTGTAGATGCAGCTCTGAGCCCATTGCATAACACAAACTTCTCTTATGCTGACCTTACCATAGAGGATTTTATCTAAGGCTAGACAGTTTATTTTACAAGGAATTCTGGCCAGGGCCTTGTAAATCATATGAAAAGTCCATGATCATGCCTTCTTTTTCCAGGGTCACAGCAGACGTTTCTGTTTCCGTGCCTTTTGGTTTGTAAAGTAGGTCTCTGTAAAGTTACCAAGTATGTAGTATTGTAGATTTCTGTCTTTATAATATTTATCAAAGAGGCTCTCGTACGATTTTAAAGCTTACCTGGTTGTTATAACTGAACTTAGTTTGTAATACGTGGGATGAACCTGCGTCCCATTTTGAATATCTTTTGGAGAGATTTAGGACATTTCAAGTAAATGAAAATGACTAGAAGTCATCTGTTGGTCATTTTAGTATAACTTTGTTGGATCATGACATAGGTAGTGGCAAGAAATTTTGCCAAAGTTTTTATTGAAAATTATCCATTTTCTCTTGATAAAAAGTTGCTACAAAGATTGTGGATTTGAAGAGGTTTTTAAGTATGTTAAATACCTCTTATAGAAATAATTTGTTTCTTAGATTTTTTAAAGGCATTTGTTTCTGTCTTACAGTTGATGAATGTGATTGTGAAGTAAGGGAAGCCATACCCAAGAAGAGGTAGCCAAGTGCAAGCAGTGAGTCAAACCTGAAATCAAACAGGGCAAGTGCAGTGCAAACCTGAGGCAGCAAGTGGAAACTAGAATAGGAAGTGGAAACCTGTGGAAAATTACCTGGTATGTATTATTGTATAATTGTCAAAGTGAGGCAGATTGATGTCTTAAAAATATTTATGAAAGGTTACCTGACTGTTATAATTGTAGTTGTTTATACGTGGGATGAAAATGTGTCCTTAGTTCAATATGTGTTGGATAGGTTTAGGACATTTAAAGTAAATGTAAATGACTTCAAGTCATATGTTGGCCATTTGAATACCACTTTGATAGATCTGGAAGGTAGTGGGAAAGTGCCATGTAAATTTGGCAAAGTGTTTGTTATTAAAAAATAAATACTCTGCCTGTGTGTGTCCCTCCTGTGTGTGTGTCCCTCAACCCCACTCTGCCTGTGTGTGTGTCCCTCAACCCCACTCTGCCTGTGTGTGTCCCTCCCCCTCATCTGCCTGTGGGTGTCCCTCCTCTCTCTGCCTGTGTGTGCCTCTCTCTCCTCCCCCCTCTCTGCTTATGTATGTGTCCCTCCCTTCCTCCCCTCCTGCATCTGTGTCCTTCCCTCACCCCCTCTCTGCCTGGGCATGTGTGTGTGTGTGTGTGCCTCTCCCTCCCCCTCTCTGCCTGTGTGTCTCCCACCCTCCCTCCCTCCCTCCCCCTTCTGCCAATGTGTCCCTCTTCTCTCTCTGCTTATATGTGTCCCTCCCCCCTCTCCGCCAGTGTATGTGCCCCTCCCCTCCCCCATCTGCCTGTGTGTGTGTCCTTCCCTCCCCCTCTCTGCCTGTGTGTGTGTGTGTGTGTGTGTCCCTCCATCCCCCTCTCTACCTTTGTGTGTGCCCCTCAACTCCCCCCTCTGTCTATGTGTGTGTGTGTCTTTCCCTCCCCCCTAATTACCTAATATAATCTGATTTCTTGATACAGATTTCTTTATACATAACCCTTCTTAACAATAAAAACCTGAGGCACTTCAAACATTAAACTTTATGTTCTGAGGCACTTCAAACACTAAACTTTATGTTCGGAGGCACTTCCAACACTAAACTTTATGTTCGGAGGCACTTCCAACACTAAACTTTATGTTCGGAGGCACTTCCAACACTAAACTTTATGTTCGGAGGCACTTCCAACACTAAACTTTATGTTCGGAGGCACTTCCAACACTAAACTTTATGTTCGGAGGCACTTCCAACACTAAACTTCATTTTCTGAGGCACTTTAAACACTAAATGTTGTTTATAATAGTATGAAACACTGACAAGCTGATGAGTAAGACGTGTGCAAGAGTTGAATATCTTTAATGTTGAATTATTTTGCCTATGTGGTTGGTTTCTTCAGTCAAATACAGAGAAAGAATTGTAGGCAGCAGGAATAGTGAAGAGGTAACAATGATGTAATCAGTTGGTCAACCTTAGATAAATAATTTGAGGTAGTCAGTCCCTCAGCCTTTTGAAGGCTTCAGGTTCATATTGCTCCAAACCATGGACATCAACTCTTCTCCAGGCTGAGGGACTCACCATCTCAAACTATATCTCCAAGAATGATTGACTGATTACATAATCTTCACTTTGCTACTGCTCTTACTGCCTACAATCTTTCCTCTACATTTGACTGAAGAAGCTTACCAAATAGGTGAAACATTTCAACAGTAAAGGTATTCAGTTGTTGTTTGTGTGTCTTACTAAACTTTGTGATATGCGGTCATCTACTGTTTGACATATATCAGACCATCAAACACTACATGTACACACTCCTGTAGGCTCTACTCTCTCTCATGCACTCTTTTAAATCAACATTATGGTCAGCCCTTAATATAACTTACTAATGCAGGGAAGGTGATTGTTCATGCCAAATGTCTTTTTGTCCGAGTAACAGACAATATTTGGATATAATGTAATAAGACTGCTCAACCCAAAACATAAATTTACTGAGTGGAATTAAGTCCAAATTTTACTTATGTTGCCAACTTTAAGAATAACAGACAGTTCTAAAATTTGACAAACTTGTTGCTTCCAAGTGTTGTCGACCACAGATTTGGTCTGTCAGTAATCAGTTAAATGCTGGTCAGTTAACTGAAGGTTTTACTCTACACATATTTGATAACTGTTCTGTCTTATTTAACTGTATTTATCAACATCTTATTTTTTCAACAAATCTTAATCTGTACTAATCAGTAGACAAACAATTATTTTTCTTTTTCTTACAGTGGTATCAGAAGCTTATTATCACAGAAATGCATGTACAACCTGCATTAGGTGAGAACCACATCAACATGAACCACGGCACCCAACAGGAATACTATTGATGCTGGAGATGCCAAGAAGAAAATTAAGTGTGAAACTAAGAGTGTTTCTAAGACAGGAAAATTATTACATATAATAATTCACTTGTCTTGGAAACACACTTAGTTTCACACTTAATTATCTTCTTTGCACCTCCAGTATCATTAGTATTCCTGTTAGTAGTATTCCCGTTGGGTGACGTTGCTCATTCTCAAACATGAAATGAATAGATGCTAATACAGGTACTCCTCACTTAATGACCTACCTGTTAATGATCGCTCGGACTTAGGACTAGTTTTCCAACTAGTATGCGAACCTAATTAATGTATATTACAGCTGATTTCCTCTATTCTGTTTATTACAGTATGCAGTACACTACTGTATCAACATTTCAAAATATACTATAAATATTATAAATGGTGCAAAGGTGACATTAAAACAATATCTATTGATGGTTAACCCACTGACCTACTCTTAGGAATGGAATTCGGTCATTAAGTGAGGAGTACCTGTATACAAAATTATTTGATGGACAATCTCAGCAAAGGACACAACACTTCCACAAAACAACTGTACATTGGTTCTCTCCTGTGAGTCTGTTGACTATTGAAAATTTTGCTGGATTATGCTATTTAACCAGTGGTGGCTCATCTATAGGCACTGTGAAACTGCAGCACCCCCTAATTTCACTTGATATTATCGATAACATCCAATATCATGAGTCTTTTCTTTAATTCTTTAATTCCAATAATTCTTTAATTCCAATATCATGAGTTCTTTTCTTTAATTCTTTCTTTATACTTTTATATATATTTCTTAAGCTTAATGTCAGTAGCCATCCCCTAGTACAGTGGAACCCTAGTTTTCAAACTTAATCCATTCCAGAAGGTCGTTCTAAAATCAAAACGTGCGAAAACTGAATCAATATTTCCCATAAAAAATATTGTAAATACAATTATAGTGTTGCAGCTCTTCAAAGATTAGTTTAATGGTTAGCTCTTCCCTGTGGTTATCCACCAACTCTTCCACATTCATTACTTACCTTAAAATATTTGTAGTCTTAATGTAGGGCGAGAGGTGAGTAGTACTTTTTTGTAGGAAGTCACTGTGTCTGACTTTTTTTGGGTTAGCCTAGGTTATCTACACATATGCTGCTATGTATAATCTATGTAACTGTATTTATGTATACCTGAATAAACTTGCTAAGTAGCTGGTAGATGTAGGTAGCCGGTACAGGTAGGTAGCCAGTAGGTAGCCTGGGATACATACATACACCTACCTACATAGCTACATGATATTTAATGCGGCCCAGACATATTATTACCATTAACATACCTTGTTCACTGAGTTTAATTGTTTATAACAACTACCTTTAGATGCCATCATAAACAAAGGGAGAAGTAATGAATAATTCATGCTGAGAATCATAAACAAAAGCAAGACGCAGATTCGTACACTTTTCTCTAATGGTCGACCAGAAAAAAAACAGAAAACATAATGTTTTCCCTGCACCGACCACCACCCTTCAATGGCATATAAACATTGCATGTTTATACTATGCTATGTAACGTGTTTCTTATGTAATTTTGAAGAAAATTTCATGGATGGAATAATGAAAAAGTCCATATTAACATAAAACTAGACATTTAATGCTCAGGCGCACGCGTCCAATATGTATGATTTCCAGATCAAGGTCCAGTATCCGGAACTAAATTCTGCACAAAAAAGGTTCTAAAACCGAATTGTCTGATAGCTGGAGAGTGCGAAAAACAGGGTTCCACTGTACGTGAAAAAATTACAAAAATCATTGTACGAACTGTGCGCTTCGCACTTCCAGCGACTCAGTGTTCAGCTGTTGTGTGCATGCGCACATATCTGAGATAAGATGCTGCACTCTTTGTAGACAGAGCACTGTTGCTGACGCAGTGCCGACCCTGTTGTATAGGGTCAGCACAGTGTACCGTTTCTTTCTGAATCAGCGACGTTTCGTGCTTAAAAACCGTGTACTATATTCTTGCATGTGATAAAGTGTACAATTAGATGATTATCATGCTTCCAGATATTTTATTTAACCCTTTCAGGGTCGAAAGGCCAAATTTCAAAGTGCGCACCAGTGTCCAAGAAATTTCAAAAAAATAATTTTGTTATTTTTTCTTATGAAATGGTAGAGAATCTTTTTCTGAAGGTAATAAAACAAAAAGTACACCTACCATCCGACTTACGACCTGCTCGACTTACGACCACTCGACTTACGACAGTGTTTTTTATGCCAAATTTCTGGGAAATAAACAGCTATTTGTGTTGTACACAGTGTTTATCCTAAACCTTACAGTATAAAATACAGTACTAACAACATAAAAAGTAAAGTAAAACATGAAATACCAAAATAAAACAATAAAATAAAGTCATTACAAAAATGTTTTGTTGATATTCAGTAGTAAAGTTCGACTTACGACCATTTCGACTTACGACCGGATTCTCGGAACCGAACTCGGTCGTAAGTCGGATGGTAGGTGTACGAAATTTGATGGAAAATTGACAAAATTATGCTCTTGCACATTTTGATGTGTCAGCAATATTCACGCATTGGTGATTTTGCCGACTTTGACTCCTATTTTAGGCCAATTACTTTATTCCAATCAACCAAATTCTTACCTATTTCACTAGTATTACTTCTATTTTATAGACTGAGCACAAGAAATCGCCAACTCAACTGTTTCAACTACAAAATAAAGTGATCAGAAATTGGTAATTTGGCCAATTTAATGCAGTTTAAGATAGGGTCCAGAATAAACAATGCAGGCATTCCTGGCACTAAACTAACATTTCCTCTGTTCATTAGTTAAGTTTTCAGGCTTTACAAATGAATTCCATTTTGATTTTTAATTCACATAATGAATTTTTATTCAAACCAAAAAATTGAAGATTTACTGTCATGCAATATTGTAATAATTGTATAAATAATATCACCACATTTGTGAATGTATATTAGACCCACCAGCTGGCATGTATTATACGTGTGAGGTCATTTGTTTACTCTTGAACATAGGAAAAAATTTAACATTTCTGCTACTTTGAGCTCAGTTTCAAGCCATTTTCAGTACTAAAACCAATCAAAATCATCTCTATTTCTGTAATATACCTTCCATTCTATCAAATGAGACCAAGAAATTGCAAATACAGCCATAAAGAACATACGAAAAAACACTGCAAAGTTGCTGTTTTAATCGAAAATTACTATCTCAGTTTTTTCTCTCATTGTGCACTGTGTGCTCCAGGATTTGTTTTATATGGTGCACACATATCACATAGATGTATTCTCTCATATCTAGGCCCAAATTTACTGCTCACAGCTTATCAGATCTACAGCACGGACCCTCAAAGGGTTAATTCATACTTTTTTGGGGTTATTTTATTTTACAAAAAATTTAAATATGTAAAATAAGTAAGTTCTGTGACTGTAAGTGAACATCACCAGCTAAGTTTTCACATTTGTCTCTCCATGATAAAGTTACAGTTAAGAAAAGAGGCCATTCAACACCAGATATTCAAATATCT
>NW_027198473.1:32500-43924 GCF_038502225.1 Cherax quadricarinatus | reverse complement strand
ACTCAAGGAAAAGATCTTGGGGTGAGTATAACACCAGGCACATCTCCTGAAGCGCACATCAACCAAATAACTGCTGCAGCATATGGGCGCCTGGCAAACCTCAGAACAGCATTCCGACATCTTAATAAGGAATCGTTCAGGACCCTGTACACCGTGTACGTTAGGCCCATATTGAAGTATGCGGCACCAGTTTGGAACCCACACCTAGCCAAGCATGTAAAGAAACCAGAGAAAGTGCAAAGGTTTGCCACAAGACTAGTCCCAGAGCTAAGAGGTATGTCCTACGGGGAGAGGTTAAGGGAAATCAACCTGACGACACTGGAGGACAGGAGAGATAGGGGGGACATGATAACGACATACAAAATGCTGAGAGGAATTGACAAGGTGGACAAAGATAGGATGTTCCAGAGATTGGACACAGCAACAAGGGGACACAGTTGGAAGTTGAAGACACAGATGAATCACAGGGATGTTAGGAAGTATTTCTTCAGCCACAGAGTAGTCAGTAAGTGGAATAGTTTGGGAAGCGAGTTAGTGGAGGCAGGATCCATACATAGCTTTAAGATGAGGTATGATAAAGCTCACGGCACAGGAAGAGTGACCTAGTAGCGACCAGTGAAGAGGCGGGGCCAGGAGCTTGGACTCGACCCCTGCAATCTCAACTAGGTGAGTACAATCAGGTGAGTACAATCAGGTGAGTACAATCAGGTGAGTAAAATCAGGTGAGTACAATCAGGTGAGCACAATCAAGTGAGTACAATCAGGTGAGTACAATCAGGTGAGTACAATCAGGTGAGTACAATCAGGTGGGTACAATCAGGTGAGTACAATCAGGTGAGTACAATCAGGTGAGTACAATCAGGTGAGAACAATCAGGTGAGTACAATCAGGTGAGTACAATCAGGTGAGTACAATCAGGTGAGTACAATCATGTGAGCACAATCAGGTGAGTACAATCAGGTGAGTACAATCAGGTAAGTACAATCAGGTGAGTACAATCAGGTGAATACAATCAGGAGAGTACAATAAGGTGAGTACAATCAGGTGAGTACAATCAGGTGAGTACAATCAGGTGAGTACAATCAGGTGGGTACAATCAGGTGAGTACAATCAGGTGAGTAAAATCAGGTGAGTACAATCAGGTGAGTACAATCAGATGGGTACAATCAGGAGAGTGCAATCAGGTGAATACAATCAGGTGAGTACAATCAGGTGAGTACAATCAGGTGAGTACAATCAGGTGAGTACAATAAGGTGGGTGCAATCAGGTGAGTACAATCAGGTGAGTACAATCAATCAGGTGAGTACAATCAGGTGAGTACAATCAGGTGAGTACAATCAGGTGAGTACAATCAGGTGAGCACAATCAGGTGAGCACAATCAGATGAGTACAATCAGGTGAGTACAATCAGGTGAGTACAATCAGGTGAGTACAATCAGGTGGGTACAATCAGGTGAGTACAATCAGGTGACTACAATCAGGTGAGTACAATCAGGTGAGAACAATCAGGTGAGTGCAATCAGGTGAGTACAATCAGGTGAGTACAATCAGGTGAGTACAATCAGGTGAGTACAATCAGGTGAGTACAATCAGGTGAGCACAATCAGGTGAGTACAATCAGGTGGGTACAATCAGGAGAGTACAATCAGGTGAGTACAATCAGGTGAGTACAATCAGGTAAATACAATCAGGTGAGTACAATCAGGTGAGTACAATCAGGTGAGTACAATCAGGCGGGTACAATCAGGTGAGTACTATCAGGTGAGCACAATCAGGTGAGTACAATCAGGTGAGTACAATCAGGTGAGTACAATCAGGTGAGTACAATCAGGTGAGTACAATCAGGTGAGTACAATCAGGTGAGTACAATCAGGTGAGTACAATCAGGTGAGTACAATCAGGTGAGTACAATCAGGTGAGTACAATCAGGTGAGTACAATCAGGTGAGTACAATCAGGTGAGTACAATCAGGTGAGCACAATCAGGTGAGACAATCAGTGAGTACAATCAGGTGAGTACAATCAGGTGAGTACAATCAGGTGAGTACAATCAGGTGAGTACAATCAGGTGAGTACAATCAAGTGAGTACAATCAGGTGAGTACAATCAGGTGAGTACAATCAGGTGAGTACAATCAGGTGAGTACAATCAGGTGAGTACAATCAGGTGAGTACAATCAGGTGAGTACAATCAGGAGAGTACAATCAGCTGAGTACAATCAGGTGGGTACAATCAGGTGAGTACAATCAGGTGAGTAAAATCAGGTGAGTACAATCAAGTGAGTACAATCAGGTGAGTACAATCAGGTGAGTACAATCAGGTGAGTACAATCAGATGGGTACAATCAGGAGAGTGCAATCAGGTGAGTACAATCAGGTGAGTACAATCAGGTGAGTACAATCAGGTGAGTACAATCAGGTGAGTACAATAAGGTGGGTGCAATCAGGTAAGTACAATCAGGTGAGTACAATCAATCAGGTGAGTACAATCAGGTGAGTACAATCAGGAGAGTACAATCAGGTGAGTACAATCAGGTGAGCACAATCAGGTGAGCACAATCAGGTGAGTACAATCAGGTGAGTACAATCAGGTGAGTACAATCAGGTGAGTACAATCAGGTGAGTACAATCAGGTGAGTACAATCAGGTGAGTACAATCAGGTGAGTACAATCAGGTGAGTACAATCAGGTGAGTACAATCAGGTGAGTACAATCAGGTGAGTACAATCAGGTGAGTACAATCAGGTGAGTACAATCAGGTGAGTACAATCAGGTGAGTACAATCAGGTGAGTACAATCAGGTGAGTACAATCAGGTGAGTACAATCAGGTGAGTACAATCAGGTGAGTACAATCAGGTGAGTACAATCAGGTGAGTACAATCAGGTGGGTGCAATCAGGTGAGTACAATCAGGTGAGTACAATCAGGTGAGTACAATCAGGTGAGTACAATCAGGTGAGTACAATCAGGTGAGTACAATCAGGTGGGTGCAATCAGGTGAGTACAATCAGGTGAGTACAATCAGGTGAGTACAATCAGGTGAGTACAATCAGGTGAGTGGTGTAGCGACTGTCTCAAGGTGGAGCCTAAATTTGTCCTCTTTCCATAGGCCGATAGGCTTTTCTCTAAACAATACTGTTATAGATACTGTTATAGATACTGTTATAGATACTGTTGTAGATACTGTTATAGATACTGTTATAGATACTGTTATAGATACTGTTATAGGTACTGTTATAGATACTGTTATAGATACTGTTATAGATACTGTTATAGGTACTGTTATAGATACTGTTATAGATACTGTTATAGATACTGTTATAGATACTGTTATAGATACTGTTGTAGATACTGTTGTAGATACTGTTATAGATACTGTTGTAGATACTGTTATAGATACTGTTATAGATACTGTTATAGATACTGTTATAGATACTGTTATAGATACTGTTATAGATACTGTTTTAGATACTGTTATAGGTACTGTTACAGATACTGTTATAGATACTGTTATAGATACTGTTGTAGATACTGTTATAGATACTGTTATAGATACTGTTATAGATACTGTTATAGATACTGTTATAGATACTGTTATAGATACTGTTGTAGATACTGTTATAGATACTGTTATAGATACTGTTATAGATACTGTTATAGATACTGTTATAGATACTGTTATAGATACTGTTATAGATACTGTTATAGATACTGTTATAGATACTGTTATAGATACTGCTATAGAAACTGTTATAGATACCGTTATAGATACTGTTATAGATACTGTTATAGATACTGTTATAGATACTGTTACAGATACTGTTATAGATACTGTTATAGATACTGTTATACATACTGTTATAGATACTGTTATAGATACTGTTACAGATACTGTTATAGGTACTGTTATAGATACTGTTATAGAAACTGTTATAGATACTGTTATAGATACTGTTATAGATACTGTTATAGATACTGTTATAGATACTGTTATAGATACTGTTATAGATACTGTTATAGATACTGTTATAGATACTGTTATAGATACTGTTATAGATACTGTTATAGATACTGTTATAGATACTGTTATAGATACTGTTATAGATACTGTTATAGATACTGCTATAGATACTGTTATAAATACTGTTATAGATATTGTTATAGATACTGTTATAGATACTGCTATAGATACTGTTATAGATACTGTTATAGATACTGTTATAGATACCGTTATAGATACTGTTATAGATACTGTTATAGATACTGTTATAGATACTGTTACAGATACTGTTATAGATACTGTTATAGATACTGTTGTACATACTGTTATAGTTACTGTTATAGATACTGTTACAGATACTGTTATAGGTACTGTTATAGATACTGTTATAGAAACTGTTATAGATACTGTTATAGATACTGTTATACATACTGTTATAGATACTGTTATAGGTACTGTTATAGATACTGTTATAGATACTGTTATAGATACTGTTATACATACTGTTATAGATACTGTTATAGATACTGTTATAGATACTGTTATAGATACTGTTATAGGTACTGTTATAGATACTGTTATAGATACTGTTACAGATACTGTTATAGGAACTGTTATAATTACTGTTATAGATACTGTTACAGATACTGTTATAGATACCGTTATAGATACTGTTACAGATACTGTTATAGTTACTGTTATAGATACTGTTATAGATACTGTTACAGATACTGTTATAGGTACTGTTATAGATACTGTTATAGATACTTTTATAGATACTGTTATAGATACTGTTATAGGTACTGTTATAGATACTGTTATAGATACTGTTATAGATACTGTTATAGATACTGTTATAGATACTGTTATAGGAACTGTTATAGTTACTGTTATAGATACTGTTACAGATACTGTTATAGATACTGTTATAGATACTGTTATAGATACTGTTATAGATACTGTTATAGATACTGTTATAGATACTGTTATAGATACTGTTATAGATACTGTTATAGATACTGTTATAGATACTGTTATAGATACTGTTATAGATACTGTTATAGATACTGTTATAGATACTGTTATAGATACTGTTATAGATACTGTTATAGATACTGTTATAGATACTGTTATAGTTATACTGTTATACTGTTATAGATACTGTTATAGATACTGTTATAGATACTGTTATAGATACTGTTATAGATACTGTTATAGATACTGTTATAGATACTGTTATAGATACTGTTATAGATACTGTTATAGATACTGTTATAGATACTGTTATAGATACTGTTATAGATACTGTTATAGATACTGTTATAGATACTGTTATAGATACTGTTATAGATACTGTTATAGATACTGTTATAGATACTGTTATAGATACTGTTATAGATACTGTTATAGATACTGTTATAGATACTGTTATAGATACTGTTATAGGTACTGTTATAGATACTGTTATAGATACTGTTATAGATACTGTTATAGATACTGTTATAGATACTGTTATAGATACTGTTATAGATACTGTTATAGATACTGTTATAGATACTGTTATAGGTACTGTTATAGATACTGTTATAGATACTGTTATAGATACTGTTATAGGAACTGTTATAGATACTGTTATAGATGCTGTTATAGATACTGCTATAGATACTGTTATAGATACTGTTATAGATACTGTTATAGGTACTGTTATAGATACTGTTATAGATACTGTTATAGATACTGTTATAGATACTGTTATAGATACTGTTATAGATACTGTTATAGATACTGTTATAGATACTGTTATAGATACTGTTATAGATACTGTTATAGATACTGTTATAGATACTGTTATAGATACTGTTATAGATACTGTTATAGATACTGTTATAGATACTGTTATAGGAACTGTTATAGTTTCTGTTATAGATACTGTTATAGATACTGTTATAGATACTGTTATAGATACTGTTATAGATACTGTTATAGGTACTGTTATAAGCTATTATATACACTAATATATAAACTGCTATATACACTGTAATATACACTGCAATATACACAATAATATACACTGTTATATACACAGTAATATACACAGTAATATACACAGTAATATACACAGTAATATACACTGTAATATACACTGTAATATACACTGTAATGTACACAGTAATATACACAGTAATATACACAGTAATATACACAGTAATATACACAGTAATATACACAGTAATATACACAGTAATATACACAGTAATATACACAGTAATATACACTGTTATATACACAGTAATATACACTGTTATATACACAGTAATATACACAGTAATATACACAGTAATATACACAGTAATATACACTGTAATATACACAGTAATATACACAGTAATATACACAGTAATATACACAGTAATATACACTGTTATATACACAGTAATATACACAGTAATATACACAGTAATATACACAGTAATATACACAGTAATATACACAGTAATATACACAGTAATATACACAATAATATACACTGTAATATACACAGTAATATACACAGTAATATACACTGTAATATACACTGTTATATACACAGTAATATACACAGTAATATACACAGTAATATACACTGTTATATACACAGTAATATACACAGTAATATACACAGTAATATACACAGTAATATACACAGTAATATACACAGTAATATACACTGTAATATACACTGTAATGTACACAGTAATATGCACTGTAATATACACAGTAATATACACTGTAATATACACTGTAATATACACTGTAATATACACAGTAATATGCACAGTAATATACACTGTAATATACACAGTAATATACACTGTAATATACACAGTAATATACACAGTAATATACACAGTATTATACACAGTAATATACACAGTAATATACACAGTAATATACACAGTAATATACACAGTAATATACACTGTTATATACACAGTAATATACACAGTAATATGCACAGTAATATACACAGTAATATACACAGTAATATACACTGTAATATACACTGTTATATACACAGTAATATACACAGTAATATACACTGTAATATACACAGTAATATACACAGTAATATACACTGTAATATACACTGTTATATACACAGTAATATACACAGTAATATACACTGTAATATGCAAAGTAATATACACTGTTATATACACAGTAATATACACAGTAATATACACAGTAATATACACAGTAATATACACTGTAATATACACTGTAATATACACTGTAATGTACACAGTAATATGCACTGTAATATACACTGTAATATACACAGTAATATACACTGTAATATACACTGTAATATACACAGTAACATACACTGTAATATACACAGTAATATACACTATAATATACACAGTAATACACACAGTAATATACACAGTAATATACACTGTAATATACACAGTAATATACACAGTAATATACACAGTAATATACACTGTAATATACACAGTAATATACACTGTAATATACACAGTAATATACACTGTTATATACACAGTAATATACACTGTAATATAGACAGTAATATACACTGTAATATACACTGTAATATACACAGTAATATACACTGTAATATACACTGTAATATACACTGTAATATACACAGTAATATACACAGTAATATACACAGTAATATACACAGTAATATACACTGTAATATACACTGTTATATACACAGTAATATACACTGTAATATACACAGTAATATACACTGTAATATACACTGTAATATACACTGTAATATACACAGTAATATACACAGTAATATACACAGTAATATACACTGTAATATACACAGTAATATACACTGTAATATACACTGTAATATACACTGTAATATACACAGTAATATACACTGTAATATACACAGTAATATACACAGTAATATACACTGTAATATACACTGTTATATACACTGTAATATACACAGTAATATACACAGTAATATACACAGTAATATACACTGTAATATACACTGTAATATACACTGTAATATACACTGTAATATACACTGTAATATACACTGTAATATACACAGTAATATACACTGTAATATACACAGTAATATACACAGTAATATACACTGTAATATACACAGTAATATACACTGTAATATACACAGTAATACACACAGTAATATACACAGTAATATACACTGTAATATACACAGTAATATACACAGTAATATACACAGTAATATACACTGTAATATACACAGTAATATACACTGTAATATACACAGTAATATACACTGTTATATACACAGTAATATACACAGTAATATACACAGTAATATACACTGTTATATACACAGTAATATACACTGTAATATACACTGTAATATACACTGTAATATACACTGTTATATACACAGTAATATACACTGTTATATACACTGTAATATACACTGTTATATACACAGTAATATACACAGTAATATACACAGTAATATACACTGTTATATACACTGTAATATACACTGTAATATACACTGTTATATACACAGTAATATACACAGTAATATACACAGTAATATACACTGTAATATACACTCTAATATACAGTTATATACACAGTAATATACACTGTAATATACACGGTAATATACACAGTAATATACACAGTAATATACACTGTAATATACACAGTAATATACACTGTAATATACACTGTAATATACACTGTAATATACACATTAATATACACTGTAATATACACAGTAATATACACAGTAATATACACAGTAATATACACTGTAATATACAAAGTAATATACACTGAAATATACACTGTAATATACACAGTAATATACACTGTAATATACACTGTAATATACACTGTAATATACACAGTAATATACACTGTAATATACACAGTAATATACACAGTAATATACACTTTAATATACACTGTAATATACACAGTAATATACACAGTAATATACACTGTAATATACACAGTAATATACACTGTAATATGCACTGTAATATACACTGTAATATACACAGTAATATACACTGTAATATACACAGTAATATACACAGTAATATACACTGTAATATACACAGTAATATACACAGTAATATACACAGTAATATACACTGTAATATACACTGTAATATACACTGTAATATACACTGTTATATACACAGTAATATACACAGTAATATACACAGAAATATACACAGTAATATACACTGTAATATACACTGTTATATACACTGTAATATACACTGTTATATACACAGTAATATACACAGTAATATACACAGTAATATACACAGTAATATACACAGTAATATACACAGTAATATACACTGTAATATACACAGTAATATACACAGTAATATACACTGTAATATACACAGTAATATACACAGTAATATACACTGTAATATACACAGTAATGTACACAGTAATATACACAGAAATATACACAGTAATATACACTGTTATATACACTGTAATATACACTGTAATATACACTGTAATATACACAGTAATATACACTGTAATATACACTGTAATATACACTGTAATATACACAGTAATATACACAGTAATATACACTGTAATATACACAGTAATATACACAGTAATATACACTGTAATATACACAGTAATATACACAGTAATATACACTGTAATATACACAGTAATGTACACAGTAATATACACAGTAATATACACTGTAATATACACAGAAATATACACAGTAATATACACTGTTATATACACAGTAATATACATTGTAATATACACTGTAATATACACTGTTATATACACAGTAATATACACTGTTATATACACTGTAATATACACTGTTATATATACAGTAATATACACAGTAATATACACAGTAATATACACTGTTATATACACTGTAATATACACTGTAATATACACTGTTATATACCCTGTAATATACACAGTAATATACACTGTAATATACACTGTAATATACACAGTAATATACACAGTAATATACACAGTAATATACACTGTAATATACACAGTAATATACACAGTAATATACACTGTAATATACACAGTAATATACACTGTAATATACACAGTAATATGCACAGTAATATACGCTGTAATATACACTGTAATATACACAGTAATATACACAGTAATATACACAGTAATATACACAGTAATATACACTGTAATATACAGTTATATACACAGTAATATACACAGTAATATACACTGTAATATACAGTTATATATACAGTAATATACACTGTAATATACACTGTAATATACACTGTTATATATACAGTAATATACACAGTAATATACACAGTAATATACACTGTTATATACCCTGTAATATACACAGTAATATACACTGTAATATACACTGTAATATACACAGTAATATACACAGTAATATACACAGTAATATACGCTGTAATATACACTGTAATATACACAGTAATATACACAGTAATATACACTGTTATATACACTGTAATATACACTGTAATATACACAGTAATATACACAGTAATATACACAGTAATATACGCTGTAATATACACTGTAATATACACAGTAATATACACAGTAATATACACTGTTATATACACTGTAATATACACTGTAGTATAGAGTGGTACAGATAATTGCTGTTAGATATAAATCCCCCAGTAATAACCCTCAGCCTCACCTCTCCAGCTCAGATAAATCACTAGTCGACCCACTAATGACACGATAGTTAATCAGGCAATCACGATAGTTAGCTAACAAGCAGAAGGTCCAACCAGCCAATCAGATAAGAGAGATTACCTGATGGTCATTAGAGGCCTCACAAATATATAAATATATAAATATATATATATATATATATATATATATATATATATATATATATATATATATATATATATATATATATATATATATATATATATATATATACATATATATTTATATATCTTGTTTACAAATAACAGCTGATCGCTCAGCTGTCATCAGATCACAGCTGACTGTTCAGCTGTGGGATGAAGAGGATTGGAATCCTCTGGCAAAGGGTTCGAATCCCTTTAAAGGCTGGTGGTGCCCTTTGATCCTACGCTCCGCCGAACAAAAGGGGATCGGGGACCCCGGGGGGAGCCTTTGAGTCGTCTATGATTCTGGGGACGGCGCTACCGCCGTCTATAGCTCTCTCTTATTTCGAGATTCGCGACCTTATTCCGAGGGGCTGTTAGGGTGAGATTTGCAGGAGATGAAGATTAAGGATTCACTGGAGCAGTAATAATGATGATAATGATACTAAAAATAATAATAATAACAATAATAGTAATAATAATTGATAAAAAATAAGAATCATAATAATTAATAATAATATTAATAAATTGTATA